>NC_056741.1:562243385-562543385 GCF_019279795.1 Protopterus annectens | reverse complement strand
CCATCCTCTGGTTTCGGTACTCGGGTTTCCTCAGTCAGACCCGAGGGGGATACCTCGGGACTCTTGTCGGTTCCGAGTCTCCCTCTCGGTACTCCAGTTGTGGTCTTGGAGATGGGTCGGTCCTCGGATTCGGGGGGACCTGCTTTCGAAGCCATGAGGAGCGCACTGGCCAGATCGTCAGTTACATCACCCGGATCGGTCACTCCTTCCCCCTACACCCCGGCTAGAGCCTCTGACACACTCCTGTCCATGGATGGTGGAGCCTGAAGGTCTGAGGATACCCCCATGAGCGGTCCCCAACTTTCTGAGGGCCCCTCAGGGTCGGTGCCTGAGGAGCCCCCTAGAAAGAAGTTGTGCAAGAGGAAGCACATAGACTCCCAGGACGAGTCCCTCACTTCCAATACCGACCTCGAGGAGTCTGAGGGGTCCCCTAAGTCGTCCTCTGATGATGTCTCTTTCTCCGACATCCTGGAGATTTTGAGGCAGAGAGGCAACTGGCCTTCCAAGACCCACTCTTAAGAGGAGTCGGTATTCCTCAAGGCCTTCGGAGCTCAACCCTCCACCTCCTGGGTGTCTCCACCCTTCGATGAACTCCTGGATTTGATTTGCCGAAGGGTGTGGGAGACCCCTGATTCCGTGGAACCGGTGCCCAGACGTCCAAATAAGTTTCTTTCTGCTCCACCGGGGAAAGAGTTCCTGACCAAAGGGGTTTCCGTAGATGCCTTGGTGGTGGCAGCAGCCACTCAGCAGGAAGTTGCAGAGGCTTCTTCTTCCATCCATCCTCCTAACAAGGAGTCCAGGAGTATGGACCGGTACGGGAAGCGTACACTGTCTTCAGCGACCTTTACATTGCGGTCGCTGAATTATTTTTGTCATTTTACTCGGCTCCAGAGAGATCTCCTTAAGGAGCTAGGAGACACTCTGATGGGTAACATGCCTGAGGCGGTAGTGCAGACTGTTAACGCCCAGTAGTCTACCCTTGGTTCCATTGTCGACTCGTCCATGAGGCTCATATCCTATGCAGCCGAAGGGGTGAGTAGGGCAGCTAGCTCAGGTGTAGCTCTCATAAGGCAAGCCTGGATGCGCCTGTGTAATTTCGCGGAGGCTTTTAAGTCTTCTTTCACTGACGCCCCCTTTTATGGGTCCTCACTCTTTGGGACCAAAGTGAAAGACACCCTCACCAGATGCGAACAGGAGGGGAAGACCCTATCTGCCGTAGGGGCCCATTTCTCTCTTCCTTTTAGGCCTTACCCCAAGGCTCAGAGAGGAGGGAAAATGTGGTTCAAGAAGTCACAGAGGTCTTTCCCTGCCGCTCAAGGTGAGTCCCCCTCCAGAGGCAGAGGAGGGGGAAATTATTCTGGAAGACGCCATCCTAGAGGCAGAGGAGGCCCCCGCAACTTGGGAGACCGCGATTCCTTTCGCGGGTCTTCCTTTCAGCGTTCCTGAGGCATTGCCCAACTGTGCTGTTCCGGAGCCAGTCGGGGGCCGAATTTCATTGCAACCGGAAGCCTGGGAAAGCATCACCCAGGATCGTTGGGTGCTTCGAATAGTTACCGGAGGTTACACCATCCCCTTTTTATCAACACCCCCTCCAGTCAAAAGAATCCTGGACGTTCCACCCAGTCAACGGGATCAAGCAGCACTAGAGGTTTCAAAGCTGCTAGAAAAAGGAGTCATCCAACCAGTCCCCTCAGACCATATCGGATCAGGAACTTACTCAAAACTCTTTTTGGTGCCGAAAAGAACAGGGGACCTGAGGCCCATTCTGGATCTCAGCCGATTGAATCACTATGTTCTAAAGTCCAAGTTCCGAATGGTCACTCTTCAGTCCATTTTTCCCTTGCTGGAAAAAGGAGTATGGATGTGCTCCATCGATCTCAAGATGCCTACTACCACATCAAGATGGACAAGGCATCCAGGACTCATTTACGCTTCCAGCTGGGAGCCAGTCACTTTCAATTTCGTGCCCTGCCCTTTGGTCTCACCACAGCCCCCAGGGTGTTTACCAAATGTTTGGCAGTGGTGATGGCTCACCTGAGACGTCGGGGATTCCAGGTGTTTCCATATCTGGACGACTGGCTTCTCACCGCCCCCACCAGGCATCTCCTTATTCAAGCCAGGAAGGCTACCATTACACTTTGTCACCAACTAGGAATTACCTTGAACTGGGAAAAGTCTGCCTTGCTGCCCTCACAGCATGTTGTTTTTATAGGCGCCGAGCTAGACTCTATTCAAATGCGGGCCTTTCTGCCACAAGAGAGAATAAGAGTGCTGCAGTCTCAGATTCATGCATTGTTGCCCCTCAAGAGAGTTCAGGCCAGGTTAGTTCTCCAGCTCCTGGGATCCATGGCTGCCACCATCATGCTGGTGCCTCTAGCCAGGTTACACATGCGGATCCTACAGTGGCTCCTTTCGGCCCAATGGTACTTTCAGAAACTTCCTCTTTCCCCACTTGATACTTCGCACAGAATGGTGCAAACAGGACCGCTGATAGTGGCTATGCTCCACCAATCTGGACAAAGGGAGGAGCTTGATTCCTACATCTCCAGTGGCCACGGTGACCACGGATGCCTCCCAGATGGGGTGGGGGGGCATTATCTTGGCAGGATGGTCCAAGGCACGTGGCAAGATCACGAGGTACACCTACACATCAATGTTCTAGAGATGAGAGCGGTGTTACTAGCGTTGCGGGCACTCCAAAGCTCTCTTCCTCGGGGAATGATTGCAATTCACTCAGACAACATGTCCGTGGTGTGATACCTGAACAAGCAGGGGGGGAAAAAGTCTTATCCTCTTTGCAGAGAGGCCATGCAAGTGTGGCATTGGGCAGTGTCTTCCCAATGGTTTTTAGTGGCAATGCACATTCCGGGAAAGACCAACGTGATAGCGGACAGGCTGAGCAGAGCTATTCTGATGCCTTACAAGTGGTCCCTGAACGACCGAGTGGCGGTTCAAATTTTCAACAGGTGGGGTCAGCCTTGCTGCGATCTCTTTGGCAGCCCTCTCAATGCCAAATGCAGCAAGTACTTCACACTGATCCCCCCACAGGGGGAGTCACCCAGGGATGCACTAGTCCACGATTGGCCCCCCGGTCTGATCTATGCTTTCCCTCTGTTTCCTCTGTTACCAAGAGTGATTCAGAAAGCCATATCCTTGGGAAGCAGGATGATTCTAATTGCTCCACACTGGCCTCGACAAGTATGGCTCCCCTTTCTTCAGCAGTAAGCAGTGGATGGCCCTTGGACTCTGGACCCAGTGCCAGACCTACTGATTCATATGTCAGGACAGCTCCACCCCTCCCTGCGAACCCTCAGGTTGACAGCCTGGCTGCTTCACTTCCATCACTAGTTAGACGACATTCCTTTTCACCTGTGGTGGTACACATCTTGTCTTCATCTCATAAGTCTTCCACCAGAAGGATTTATTCCAGCAAGTGGAAAAGATTCTCCATTTGGGCTCAGGCCCAAGGTTTGGACCCCTTTACAGCCCCAATTCCATCGGTCTTAGACTTTTTAGCCATGCTTTTCTGACAGGGCTCCGCACCTGCTACCATTAAGGTGCAGCTGGCTGCAATTTCCAACTTTCATACATCTTACGAGCCTTCTCTTATGGGCCATAAACTTTGTAAGGCCTTCTTGAAAGGCACATGGTTACTTCACCCTCCGGTTTCAGAACCTGTCATGCCATGGGATATAAACCTTGTGTTACAAGCCATCACTTCACCGCCCTTTGAACCGGCTGCCACCTGCGAATTAAAATTTCTATCTTGGAAGATGGCTTTCCTGATAGCCATTATATCGGCCAGAAGAGTATCAGAGATTCAAGCCTTGTCCATTAAGCCTCCGTATTTGACCTTCCATAAGGACAGAGTTTCCCTGAGACTTAACCCATCCTTCCTTCCGAAGGTGTCATCCACCATTAATCTGCATCAGTCTATCGAGTTACCAGTGTTCTTTCCGAACTTTTCCAATAAAGCAGAGTTTAGGTTTCACCAGTTGGATGTGCACAGACAACTAAGATTCTATTTACACAGGACTAAGCATATTAGGAAGTCTGATCAATTGTTTGTGTCCTTCTCAGAAAACAGAACAGGTTGTCTTATTTCCAAGAGCACAATTTCTAAATGGATCAAAAATTGTATTTCCTTTGTCTGTTTGTCAGCAGGCAGAAATTTACCTTTTCCCATTAAAGCTCATTCTACCAGGGCAGTGTCTACATCAATAGCGTACCATGCTAAGCTTTCATTGGATGATATTTGTGCTGCGGCCACTTGGGCTTCTCTGCACACCTTCATTACTCATTACAAGTTGGACGTGGCTTCTAGGGGCCGGGCTTCCTTTGGTTCCACAGTTCTCAGGAGTATTTTCCTATGAGCTGCCCAGGATAGAGGTGCTGGGGAAGCTGTCCCGTGAGTAAAGAATGTAGGCGAGATAGGACCACATAACATCAGGTAGTTATGTACTCATCATAACAATCGATGTATGTGGTCCATCTCGCCTCACATTCTTATGTACCCTCCCACCTGCCCCCTTCCTATAAGATTTGGAGGAAAAATTGGTTCTGAGAACCCTTCGATGTCAGTTGTTTTTTCTTTCCTTTCAGGCTGGAGCTCCCTCCAGTGGCAGTTGTGTGCGTAGGGTGTGATTAGGATGGCTGCAAACTAGATCTGGGGCTAGGGCGAGGTGCATCTTGGGATACCGGGTTAGCCCAGCCAATTAGAGACTTCGTGCTAGAAAATAAGTTGGCTGACTCGGAGCCGATTCTCGGCTCCGAACCCCGTGAGTAAAGAATGTGAGGCGAGATGGACCACATACATCGATCGTTATGGTGAGTACATAACTACCTGTTTTACTGAGTTATAAAGGACCTGGTATTTCCACAACATGGAACATTTTTTTCTTGCCTAAGACTGAAATGTGTCTCTATATATGCAAATATCTGTTTAGATATGCAGACAAGCACATAAATATATATATGTAGATTCTGATTTAACCATTTCTTTACTTGCTTACTTACTAGGGTAAGTTACTCATTCACTTTACCTATAAGTAGTTCTAAATACATACATTTTAATGTGATGGTGAATCTATTTTGCTACAGAGGTACAGTATGAAGACATGATTTATATAGTTTGCCAGTCATGAGACAGAACAGTGACAAATGATTGTATTATTTCAGTCGGGATTATGGTGATGTTCATCTCTTGTTTTAATATTACTGTCATTTCCTTATTGTGGCTGTAATATGTTGTAAAGTGTATAAACTGGAATAAAACATACTGTAATATTAAATCATTGTTTTTCATCAGTAAGTCTCCCAGTAACATCTTTAGAACTACAAGCAGAGCAGCAGCAGCAGGGACCTATATTTAAAGTCTCCTGTAAAGGATGTAACCTCAGGATTGCAGCAACCCTTAGAATACAATGCAGTGTCAGTAACTGAATACAAATACAGCTGCAGAAATGAATCTCCAGTCTTCTGTTCTTCCTGTCAAAAATCGTATTGCATGAGCCACTAACATTAATAGATACAAATAGAATGCAAAGTTATAATAAGAAGTGCAGAATAACTGCATGTGTTTTAACTACACAATTTTGTCAGACACTTATATACATGGGGAAATCAAAAGACAGTACCAACAAAAAAATGACCCCACCAAAATGTAAAGAATCACCACGGTGATGACATGATGCCTGCAGATAAAATGAACAGAAGATAGCCATGCATTTCAATCAAATGTACTTCAGTCATAACTGTGCTGTTCAAAGTATACATCTTTTTAGTACTGCAGATTCAAATTCAGCTATACAGAATAAAATCAGCCTTAAGAGTATCCCTGGTACAGTTAGATACCTCTTTATGATAGCCAGGTCAGGGAATTGTATACCCTTGGTGTGAGTGACAGAGTAGGATTCTGCAAAGTTCCACCCTAATGTCTTATAGATGAGCTTACAACTTCTTTCGGATTTTCACGGTTAAGGGTCACCACAGCGGATCACTTGTCCGCCCATGATTGGCAGTGGAGTTTTTTTTACGGTGTCGAGTTGCCAGCCCAGTGCCCAAACTTCCACAGAAGGCACAAACATGCACACACTCATACCTAGGGCCAATTTAGTGCCCAATCATCCTATAGCATGTCTTTGGGATGTGGGAGGAAACTGGAGCACCCGGAGGAAACCCACACGACCACAGGGACATGCAGACTCCGCACAGAAGGCACCCCAGCCGAGGATAGAACCGAGAACCTCTTGCTGTGAGGCAGCAACGCTAACCACTGCACCATCGTGGCCGCCCAGATAGATGAGCTTACAACTAAATATCTAAAATAAGGTCACTGCTGCAGTACAGCTAAATTACAAAAAGACTTCAACCCTTTGTGCACAATCAGGGCAGGTATTCATTTTTTTTTTTTTTTTAATATAAATGTTTTTGTGAGTAGATAGGTGGACAGACCACAACATTAAAACTGGAAAACTGGAATAGGGTTCACCAGGTACTGTATGTTACAGAACAGTAACACTGAAACAGAATGGATAAAAAGGAAAAAAAATAATGGGCAAAGGATTTTTTTACTCAGTCATCATATACCTTTCATGATATTAAAATTAGTAAAAAATACATTTAAGAAATGTATATATATATATATATATATATATATATATATATATATATATATATATATATATATATAGATACATAGATAAAATTCCTTCATATTAAGGACCAAACTATCTTTATCTATCTTAAGACAGGTGCTGATTTTAATGATACTGTATGGTGACATCTTTTCTTATAAGACAAACTGGTAAAATGAATGCACATAAGCATATCAGCCACGACAGTGAGCCTGTCTGGGCATGTAGTGCTTCAGCTTAGCATCCCTCAGAGATCTGACGTTGGATCTGATGTGAGAGGTATTAGCAGGAAGGATGGCTGTCACTGTCAACAGCAGTCGTAGTCAACCTTGCGTAAATATATTTTGCTACCTACTTCATTCATAGTCGTTGCTGCCATGGTTTTCTTCACATCAGTGCTGCCAGCATAAATCGCCAAAGGCTATTTTAATGTATTGCATACAACCTAATCCCACGAGTCCAATGCTAAGGTCATTTCTGTAGAAACTGTGCGTCTCTGAAAAGACAGAGAGAAAGAGAAAGAAGGAAAAGAAATATAGGGACAGAAAGAAACTGAAACAAAGACGGTAAAGACAGAAGGGTATGTTAGACCCTAGAGCCAGTAACATTTATTAAAAACAAAAAATTATTCTTTCAAATGCATCAGTATAAATGTAAAAGATACAGCAATATTTGACAGCCTGCACAGAATCATGCATACATAAATATATATATATATATATATATATATTTTTTTTTTTTTTACTTCATAGAATTTGCCATGATCTTGAGACATTACATAAGATATTCTCAGCTTGTGATGAATTGCTGCATCACGGAATTAACAGTAGTACATGTAACATAATAAAGGACCCACCACTCATCCCTCATCTCCGCCAGGATTCAAGAAACTGGGAGTGTTACATCTTTAAAATGTCTGTTCTGTGCTCATTTCATGTTCTTTAGCAGCTATGGCTGAATTTTTTTGCTTTGTAGTCATGTTACCAGACAGCTGAGAATGGTCTACAGAGCTGCATGTTGAACCAGTGCAGCTTTTTTTTTTTTTTTCAAGATTCTGTATCTGACTAAAGATAATACATTGCCACATGGAATAAGATTTCGTTTAAAGCTAAGGACATTAATACATAATCATCATAACAGACAGTTTCAAGCAACAAGGCTAGTGCAGTAATCTGTTCTTCAAAATCTTATTTGTAACTAGAAAATTTCAAATAATCGCATCAAAACCACTTTTTCAGAGTATAAATCATGTCTTAATTCAAGAACTCATTACAGAGCCCTTGATGCAAAAACTATACCACTGGATTTGCTTTCCTTTTAACCAATATGCTTTATCTGTATTTTTCCAAATACATGGTCCATACAAGACAGAGATCAATTACTTGTATAATCACCCTTCCGTTCCTTAAAGATCCTTTCCCTAGGTACATTAGCAGCCCTTGAGACCAAACTAGAAGCAATCACCACAATGAGTAAAATATGAATTAACCTGCCATTATGGATCACTATTATACAATAACATTTTCAACTTAATCTTTGAATAACTTTTTTTAAGTTTTCATCAGATAATAACTGTGTTGCTCTTCAATATGTTTATATACATACACACACACACACACACACACATATATACATATACATATATATATATATATATATATATATATATATATATATATACACACACACACACATATATATATATATATATATATGTATGTATATATATATATATATATATATATATATATATGTATGTATATATATATATATATATATATATATATATATATATATATATATATCAAACCAAAGGTTAAAAAATGTCACACAAACTATTTGGTAAAAACAACAAGAAAGACCCAGCAAAACTAGAGTCTTCATTGCGTAATACCTTACACCTCCTGTAGTGGAGAAAATGGGATATATGGAAATGACCCCTTAAAGACATACAAGTGTTTCAAGTACATGGCTTTTGACTGCTCATGACTTTTTACTTTTTTTAAGTCTTTACTGGTGCAGTTGGGCTAGTAATTCCAAACCTGACTAAGTGCAGGTGTAATAATATATCTATATACAAATCCATCCATCCACATCCCCTTTTTCTCATTTTTGCTCATGGGGTCAGGGTTTAAAATCAACAGTGACAATCCTCTAGAACCAGTGTTCACACCGTCAGGCAGCTGGTCCTGATGTAGTTGCTGTTCTATACCACACACACATATTCACACATTTACGGCCAAATTAGTGTCTAAACCATCTTCCGCATTTCTATGGACTGTGGTAGGAAACCAGAGCAACCCACATGAATACAGACTCCTAACAGAAGGTACCACGGCCGAGAATCAAACCACAGATCCTATTGCTATGAGGTGACAACTCTACCCACTGTACCATTATGCCTAAATATGTGTGCGTGTGTGTGTTTGTATATATATATATATATATATATATATATATATATATATATATATATATATAGGACATGTATATATAGGCAAATATACACATATACATAAATACATGTATGTGTATATTTATGATCATAGGAAATTCAAAGCAAATAAGTATTGCAACCGTTTATATCTTACCAGTAGCCATCATTAGACCGTATCCTCCTTTCATGAGGATACCTAGGTCAATCATGCCCAGGGTAAATTTGTGAACACCCATCTAATCATTCAGTTCCTATTTCAAGGAAGGTAATGTATCACACTGCTTAATTTGTAGGAGGAGTCATCTGTTCCAGAGGTGGGGGAGGAGCTGCTTGATAAACCTCTCTTTCCACTGTATTTTATTTACCTGCTGGTGAAAAATTATATTCTTGGTTCTGGTATTTGAGGGACTATTTGATCTGTGGAGATAAGAAGAGATCCAGGACTACTGGGTCCCTAATGGTATGAAAGGCAAGGCACAGGTAACCCCTCAGGAGTTTATAAGATACTGAATTAATGGACAGTGCTTTCAGTCTTTTCTGTTAACTTAGGGGTTTATCTCCTTAGTTAAGAATCTCTATGGTCTTTCTAGCTGTTTGATATGTCTAGAAAACTATATGCCAGATGAGGCATTGTACTCAGTAACTCTCCTAATCAATCGAGTATACAGGTGCAATTACCTCTGCATGATTCTCCCTTGGAAACTAGCTGTGCTAAATCGAAGGATTTCCTTACTACTGCCATTACAAGATCAAAATAAAAGGTACTGTCAACCCAAGTTCCAATGTCTCTAACATCATTCTCTTTTTTGAGTGGGGTATTGTATATGCTGTATGCTAGGTGGAAGGGGGCATCTACCAAATGTGACAATATTACACATTTTTGCATTTAATTTAAGATCACGTTTAGCACACCAGGTATTAATGAGTGTAAGCTCTTGCTGAAGGGTTTGGTATCAAAGGGGGGCTTGGCAATGACTCTTAGTTTGCAGTCATCTGCAGACTTGATTAGCTGTTGGTCTTGGTACACGGTCAGGATACCAGAAAAGTAAATGCCAAACAAACAGGCCCCAGCACTGAGCCCTGTGGGATACCACTGCTCACCTTCATAGTCTCTGATGAGGCACATGCCACCTGTACTAAGTGGGTTCTGTCTGTTAGACAGTTTGCTATCCGTATTACTACATAGACAACTATTTGTAATACATTCAGTTTACTAAATGGGCTAGCATGGAAGATGGAGGATGGTGTCAAATGCCTTCACCAAGTCAAGGTATGCCAAGCGGAAAGGAAGACTACTGCCAACAGTCTATGCTACATTTTTGAGGAAGCTAACCAAATTCATTATACAAAATCTACTTTTCTAAAAGCCAAATGGTTGTGGGTCTAGTCTGATGAGATTTTTGATATCATAGTTTATCACATCAGTAATAATATGTTCCATGACTTTGCAAATGACTGGGGTCAGTGGTGAGGCCATTCTTATGGAGTGGCATTAAGACTGATGTGAACCAAAGCTCAGTGGCATCACTACTGCTGTCTGCCAAACCTCAGGGATAAAGCCTGTGGTTAAACTTATGTTAAATAGTTTACAGAGTGGCTCTCCCAGGACATGCTTAGTGTTGTTCACTAAACAGCCAGGTACATTATCAGATCCCATGGAGGAAGTATTTTTGCTCTAAGAAAACACCTTCATTGTATGTTCTTTAGTGATGATGAGGGCGGGGTCAAGAAATTCAAGAGTAAGTAGGCTTTGGACAATCATGTCTGGGGTAAAATTTGCACTGAATTGTTTTGCTAATCTGTTGACATTATCTATTGGGTCAAAGTATGTGGTACCATTTTGAATGAGTTAAAACAATGTTGGATATCTGATGCTGGTATAAGTATATTTTTAAACTTTGTTATATAATTTGAGGAGGTTAGTACATTTCAAATCCTTAAATTCTAGGATATACTAGTTTTAGATGGTTTACAGATTTTTGAAGGTGAAAGTTAATACTTTATGATCCAACTTAACCAGGGAAGGAGATACCAGCATAATACTGCATAAAGAAACTTATTTATAAGGACCGCATTAAGACTATTATGTCTTCTAGAGGATTTGTTATCAGTCTAGTCCAATGAGATTTTGTTTATTAAATGTAAGTACATTGGGTATATCCTATATTGGAGGTATAGGTGCTCTTAGTTTATTGAGGGGTAGAAAAATTCTCCCAAAATAATGGAGGTCTTGTTTATGGGGAGTTCATTAAGTACCTTTAGGAAATCTACATGATTTTCAGAGGACATAGTGGGTGCCCTTTAACACACTATACGCCGATAGTCCTCTTTAGTGTGATTTAAAGTTCAAGAAGTTCAATGTGTTCAGTTTGTGGGTGTCTGAGAATCTCTCTAGAGGTGATATGGTCTGTAACATCTATGGAAATACAGCAGTTTTTATCAGGTTTGAAGGCGTGGGACGGCACACTGGTGCAGCGGTTGAATTGTCACCTCACTGCAAGAGGTTCTCCAGTTCGATTCTCATCTGGGGTGCCTTCTGTGTGGAGTCTGCATGTCCTCCCTGTGTTCATGTGGGTTTCCTCTCACGTCACAAAGACATGCGTCTGGAGTGTTTCTCCCTGGGCCTCTGCTGAAAATTGGCTTAGTTCCAAGTCGGACTTTTCCGGTAAACAAAATATTAAATAAATAAATGGCAGGTGCAAAAACACAGGTATGGACATAGTGCTTTCTATACATTTAAACCAAGTTTCAGTAATTACACAGCTATGGATACATTCCAAATGCTTGAGACCCTCAAGGTCAGGGAATTTGTACTTGAGACTTCTGGAACTGAGAAGAGCCAGCTTAATGTGAGTCTGTTTTAGATCTGATATGAAAGTTAAATTGGAATGTCCACTAGCTGGACTGTTCCTAATAAAGGTGCTGTGTGTACATCAAAGGCTTTAGCCAGTTTGTGGAAGTCTTTAAATGAGGGATGCAGGCCATCCTTTGCAAAGCAAGTAGGACCGTCTAACATCTCATCTCATGCTAACACTTACTGGAAACCATTTCATTAAACCTAGGCATCTTTCTAAGAGAAGTAAGGGTTCCACTCAACACCAGAGTTTTGCCTGCATTTGTGACAGACGTGGAAAGTTCTGGCACATCTCTTTGCTTATTTATCATGGTTTTGCATTACTAGATGAAGTAAATGAGCAATCTTAGAGTCGGTATATATAAAGTAACAGGGATGTAGCAGTACCTGTATAAAATGCATGTAGAGTTTATTTCTGACTTTAAAATGTGTGATTTGTGGCTGTAACTATTTTTTGTTTGTTTTGAATTGCACTGCATGCAAGGCAATACATTGCATTAGCAACATGAATAATTCCTTATAGGAATCAAAAAAATGACTTTTGTTAATTAGAGTACCAAGTTTAATTATCAGTTAAAGTGCAAATTACTATTGCTTTACATAGTGACATTATTATGTTTTTATGAATAATGGCATTATATTTTTAGAAATGGGAGCTTCGTTTCCATCACAGTTTTAATAAAGAAATCTTAATGGTATCAGTGTGTCATTGTGGAGAATGAGCACAATGTTGGATGTGCTGACACAGGGAAACACTGATTTATGTATTCACTTTTTTATTCTGGTAACCAGGATAGGCCAAATAAAACAAACAAAAAAAAAATCAAGACACATTTTCAGTAGTGACACAGGAAAATAGTATGTAACACATAACTAATAAATGTGAAATAGAATACATTACTAACAAAATATAATGTGCAATACAAAACATGGTAGAAGACAAGTAATATGGCATATACAGTAGAATAGAAATTGTATTATTGTATAGCTATATAGTATGTGGTACATGCAATATGCAGTTACAGTTAAGCTGTTTGTATTTTTGAGCAGAAATGGAGACATAGTATATTTTAGTAACTGATGACAGAAAGTGAAGATATTTTAGTTTATGCCACTTGAAGAGTTTCTGCCTTTAGTCACAGGTGGGCAGCAGTGGAAAATTACAGACAGTAGTCTTTTGAAATTAAATCAGATTTGAAGGTCAGCAAATATTTTATTTGCTTATGCAGTTGAAAAGATTGTTAAAAACAAATTAAGCTTTGTTACCTTTCACTACTTGGAACTGAAAAAAGAAAAATGATGAGAATTAGTTTCATTTCTCAGTAGCTGTACTGATTAAATGTAGCTACCAGTCTTGCTGAGGGAAATAAAAGATTACCTCCTTAACATATCACAGTGATAAAATCATGCTATTTTAGAGCACCAGTTATCCAGTTAGACCATTTTAGTATGGGAGTCATACTTCAGTCTACCTGAGTCACTGTAACAGCACATTTCCTATATTATATTATTTATTTATTTACATTTTTTGATCAGGAATGTTCAGTTAGGAGGCCCCTTTTTCAGTGCATTCCCAGGAGATAATTCCAAGTCAGAAAACAATAATATGAAAACAAGTAACAGCAGACATTACACAGTTAAACATAATTCATATAAGGTACAGAGCACAGACCTAAACAATAGCATAAGAAATGGCTCCCTGTTGAAATGTCAGCACTTGAAATGCTGAGTGACGACAAGCCAGAGAAAAAAGACCAAAAACACAGGAGAAGAGCAAATTCAAAAATCACTTTTGTCCATTCAACTTCTTTTGCTAGGTGGCATATTGTTCATGAGAATTATAAAGAAAAGTGAGCCAAGCACTGAGCCGTATGGGACACTAGAGGCAGAAGGTGTGCAGATGCAACAGAGTTCCATTTCATTGCTTGTGATTTGTTCTCTTTGTAGCCGAGTCTTTTGCTCTGTGAGACAGTATCAAAAGCTTTTGATAAGTTCAAGAGTATTCCACACTGCAAAATATGCAATTGTGAAATTTATAAAAATATACTCAGCCAGGTCTTTTGTGGCTGAACTGCTCCAAACTACACATTAGTACACTGGTTTGGAACCATTTTAAACCTACACTGACAACTTTTCTGAGTGTCTCTACACCAAGGAAGAAAAACTATATTACATTTTGTCTTATTTTTGCTATTTCTGAAGCTGTGATTGTTTTTGAAGAATTTAAATTGTGACTGTATTATTTTTTCTTTAACCAAAACAGTTTGTTCATCCAGGTGTAGGGGCCATCCTGGAAACTGTAGCAGTAGTGTTCTTGTGTCAGAAGGCTAATTGCTTCCATTTTGTAAGTGTCTGAGTACTCCAATGTGACTTCCAGCTGTGCTTGGTGCATGTTATTGGTGACACCACTTAGCCAGGTAACATTTTACAAGGGTGTGCACCTAGTCAGATAACACATAAAGCAATAGACAATATAGAGGGTCAAACTTTCCTCTTCTATGTCCATCTCTTAGCACTTGACATCCTAAGGCAGTGTAATATCTTTCTCATGCTCACTTATAATGAACTACTTAACACAAAAGTCTTTGTCTGTGATAGGTGCAATTAGTAAATATGGAGGCATCCCCTCGCAAACATTAATGCACAGTGAGCATGACAAAGGCATATTCTCTTCTCAACAACTACCACATTTTCAAATAAAATGCACTAAACTGTCATACACTGATGCTGTAAAAAGATCCTTGTCAAAGCTTCATGGAAATTCCTAGAACTTGTAAGAACAGGTGTCAGGGAAATCCTTTTACTCACCTACTCCATGCACACCTACAACAATAAGTCACCAATAGCATAGTTAGTCACAGTCAAGTACTGCAAAACTAGCTTCTGATAATGATGTATTAGTAATTATAACTGTTAGACATACCAATTCCCCACCTACACGGACAAGGATGGGATTACTGTCAGCTGCCTGTCAGGTGCCAGGAACACAGACTAATTACAACAGCCCTCAGGATCCTTTCTCAAGACAAGCATGACTACGACATGGCAGTGCTTCATGTGGGAGGTAATGACCTGTGCCACAAAGCCCCAAGAGAAATGAGGAGAGAGATGTCAGAAATCAAGTGTGTAAGTAACCAGAGGATAGCAAAGGTAGAAAACCAGATAAATTAAGGCTCCAAACGTTTATTTAAATACCAAAGTAAAGCACACATATACACTAAGTGCTTTCATCCCTTATAAATTGTAGTGGGCCTTCATCAGAATTTGTAAGGGACAAACGTTCTTAGTGTATTTGCTTCCTTTGCTTTGGTATTTAAATACATGTTTGGAACCTTAACTTACCTGGTTTTCTACCTTCACTATCCACTGATTACTTAGTTTACTTAGTTCAACTGAAGTCCATTGGATTTGACTCTCCAAGTATGTGACAGATGTAGACAAGACTCTGGTGCAATCCTTCTTTCACCAAGAAAGATGCCTAGGTATAAAAAGAAGATAAATGGGTTTAATAGGTGCTGTCATTCCAGGGGGATTTGGTACGTATCTGCCCAGAATGAAGTGATAGACAGTCCTACCTGTTTTGCAATGAATGGCCTACATCTCTCATTAAAGAGTTTCCATATATTGAACATCCCAACTTAACAAATTCTTCAGTCCCTAAACTGGATCACATTTTGGTGGCTCTTCCTCAAGTCAGAAGTCTATATAGCAAATTGCTCGATCTTGAGGTGCACCTGCATCTGAAACATGTCCATCTGTATGTGTTTTTAAAGACACTTGGTTTAAATGTAAAAACAGTGATCCATCTATATCTAGGTTTTGTGTTTATCATGTCATCAGACCTGGGGGGAAATTGCTGTGGTGTTTCCATTTTTTTTCAGGAACCACATCTCATCTAGAATGATACTGAGAGACCCACAAATGAAGCCCCTAGAACTTCATTTAATCATGGATAAGACAAACTACCAGATCATACCATTTTAAAGAACCCCCTCCATGTCTCTAGATGTTCATATTAGAGTCCTGATGTTTTAGAATAAATTCCAGTAAGCAATAACTCCATAATCCTAGGTGACTTGAACTACCCAGTTATAGACTGGAGCACCTATTCCTCTAATGGAGGGCATGCCCAGAGATTTCTGGATTTGATGAACAGGAATTCCCTGTGTCAAAGAATGAACTCACTAGAGGCAAAAATATTCTGAATCGGGTTCTCATTTATATTCCCTCTACCTGTTCCAGTCCCCTAGTCTGTCCTTCTCCATTTAAATCAGGCAATAAACATTGGCATTTATTCTTAGCCCCCCACACTTTGTAACCAACATCTCCATACTTAAAGGAGACCCCTATACAATTATATGATGAAATCTCTAAGCTTGCCCATGGCATCAGTACCATTGACAGCGACATAGTAGCCAACTTTACTAAGGAGTTTTATACCCACCTAGACAAATGTATAAATTTAACAGTCCCAACTATAACAAAATACAATGAGATATTTAGAAAAAAGTCCTAGTGGTCAGATGACATAAGCAAACTTTTTAATAAGAGAAAAGGCCTCTTAAACTGTAAAATAATGAAAGAACTCCTCAAAATGAGAATAGTATGAAATATATTACAGAGAAATGAAAATGAAAAGCATTATAAGGACCAGTAAAGCTACCCGTGAGCAAAGATTAACTTCTGAAGCACAGAATAACTACAAACCACTCTTTAGCTGCATTAGAAAACTAAGAAAGAACACTCAGTATTTCTCTGAACTTCTCCTTAATGGGACCCACTCCATCCCAAACTGCATCACAAATATACTAGCAAATAAGTTTTTTGCAAGCTTCAACAACAAAGCACCTATTCCAACACTACTTATCCCAAATTCATTTATCTCTCCATCATTACTAAAGAAAATGTTCTTAAGGTATTATCTAAAACCAAAAACACTTTCTTCAAAAGAATACATGGCATAAAGAGGCTCCTCACAAAAAGAAAGTATGGCGTAAACAACTTATCTTATGCAAACCACCTCAAAGACCTATCTCTGTACAGTATCCTACAGACTGTTAAGAGGCCATCTATGCTTGGCCTACAAAGCATCCACTGATCCTGTTCTGATGGACCTGTTGCACATCTGCAAAACAAATAACATCAAAATTGCCTGAAATAGGGACCTAAACATTTTCTGCAACATAAAAAGGAAATGTTGAAGGAGCAATTCTGTGTCTGCGATACTACCCCTTCTCTGGAACAGCCCTCCCATCCATGTGAAGCAGAGTTTTCCCTAACCTAATTCAAGCTTAACTTGGACCAATGGATAGGGAATCAGAAATTTACCCCTTGTCTGACACCTATGTCTTTAGAAGGGAGAGGCTACCTGTAAATGCTTGACCACCTATATCCAAGTCTACACATACCTCTTAAAATAACACTAGGTATCAAAATTTGTTATATACATTAAGGAAGCATGGCTATGTAAGAAAGGCCCCTGGGTTCATTAGCCTAGTAATCACCTATGAATCATAGGTCCTGTTATACCTATGTGCTTATTAAACAGCATCAAATAGGCTCTTACTGAACATCTCCTTAAACTGTTTAACCTAAGCCTAGCCACAGGCTATGTACCTGAATTCTGGCACACTGCTGTGATGATGCCCCTCTACAAGAATGGTCCCACCACTGATCCTGAGATTTGCAGATCATACAACCTTACAAGTATAATCTGTAAAGCTGTGGAGTACATCGTAACCAATATGAATACCAGCTCGGGTTTCCTCCTGAAAAGAGGCCATTGGCCTGGTAGGATTAACCTGGTCAGCAAAGTGTAAATAAATAAAATAAAAATATTAATTATGACATTAAAAGTTTCATTAAGTTTGATCTCCCAACAATTTGGCTTCATCAAAAGGAAAGCATGCCTATTAAGCCTTGTCAATTTTTTCAAGAGGATCACTGTCCACACTGATCATACTGTTCATACAGCTTAAAAAAGGAGGTAAAGCACAAGGGTGGGATTTGGCAAGGTGTACAATGTCATTAGACTAAAATAGCCTTGAAACTCTTATGAAACCTATGAAGAAGGGCTCTGCTGGTTCCATGGCTGGGTCTAAAGGCCATACTGAGTGCTTGATTACAGATTTTTTTGAGAAGGTAGTCTATAATGTAACTGTTAATGCAGTTTTTCATAATTTTTGATAATGGATGAAGCAAGGTTACTGGATGGTATTCATTCAAGGAAGTGCAAGGGCCACCATTATCAAAGGAAACCACAAGAGGTTGTTTTCAGCAATGGGGTAAAATACCTTCCATGATGGATTTTTTAATGCATCCTGTCACTGAGAATGCAGTAAGGTGAGCAGCAATCGTTAAAACGTCTGATGGCAGGTTGACTATAGCTGGTGTTATAGTCATAAATAAATAACATTAAGAATTTACCTTATATGCCTTTAGTCCGGAACAATGTGCAAACAGAAATTTTATTCTTACAGCGGTGGGCGACAGTCTTCATAGCAGATGTCAAAATAGTGTCTCTGAATAGAGACAAACCACATTTTTTTATACATATTTTTTATCAAACCTGGTCATGCACTTTCATTACATTATACTGACTGTGTCCTATAGAAAACTTTGCACATGTCCTCATCCCTCGTGATTTTCACCTCAGACTTCATGTGAACACCTTCCTATACATGATCCACCTGCTTCCAAGGGGTCTTGTCTCTGAACTTAGATGTTTTAAACCTGCTCTAGCAACAACGCACTCCTATTCTGGAGGAGTCAGGCTAACAAATTCCTTTTGTAGTAACTGCAACACTTATTATTCTCTCTTATTACATACTAAAAGAATGCAGCTTAAAATACAGCAATACTGTAGCTTATAAAACTGTATTTTTCCAAGCCCTGCATACAAATTATATTTGCTTTTTAACAATCATATTATAGCATCATTAATAAACTGAAATGAATATACATTTTAATAAGCTGGTCTTGTCCCATAACACTGGGAACTCGGTTTTGACATTCAAGAGAAGTTTATGGACAAGTAGGTATGAATGTTTGCAGAGAAAAATGAGGATGCCTCCATGGTTCATGTTGTATATTGCTTACTGGAAATAAAATAGAGATGAACTTCTGAGTGGACTTGAGAAAGTGCATAGAGAAACTTAAAGCTGTTGTTGCATCATTCAAATGCAGAAAACATGATGGTGTTAATCTCCTTCACCCTGGTCGCTGGCATCAACTAAGTTCCAGATTTTGGGGGAGTTTATATATATGCTGTTTTAAGATGTTTTTGCTAGTGAGGGTGACGTTGCTTACGTTATTTCATGCTGTATGAAATTTACTGAAATCACTGGGGTTAGTTTTGTGATACACACTCCAAAGACTCCACTTCAGTAATGATTTTTTTTATTTCAACAGTAAATCAGACCAGTGTTGATGAGCAAATACATTTTAATGGGTACAAATTAGCTTACAAGTTTGGAAGACCTGACAAATTGAATGCAAATTCTTCAAATGGAAGAGAGTGTAAAGATCAATTTGCACTTGATAAAGTTTGGTTGAGGGACGTAATGTCAGACTTGGTGATATAGTATACATACAGAAACTTTTTCTATTTTTTTTTAAACAGCAACATTTTTCATTTTTGCAAAAAAAGTGTAATCCTCTGCATAGTGCAGTTTCTATTTCAGATTGCTGATACAACCATTTTATATATATATAGCATCATGTGAATCAGTATTTACATTTCACTTTCACTAACTTGACACTGTTAAGCCAGTAAATACATATATGACAAATAGCTATTCAATTTAGCATTGATCTCCAGATTGGTTTAACACTGGTACTTAAACAGAAATAGATAAATACACAAGTAAAATAATTTACAGTTTAATTTGAGATCAGGAATTAATTAGTGACCATGTGAGATCAGATCATAAACTAATCTCGCTGGAGGTCCTCATCCCGCCCCCACCTGAAACAAAAAAGACCACAGTGAAAAACGTCTCAAAGGCCGACTTCACACTTCTAAAAACTAGTGTGGTCTCCTTTAAGGCCCCTGAGCCAGTGGTAAACATTACTCAAACCGCTGAATCACTTACAAATGCCTTCTACCAGCACCTACAGGACTGCATGGATCAGGCAATCCCAAACAAAACTAAGACTCTTTGTACCAAAGGCAAGCGTCCAGTCTGGTGGACCCCAGCCATAAACAAGCTCTACAACAAAAGGAGGAAGCTACTACAAGATAGAGCAAAATCCTTGAAAGGTAAGACACCTTTGATCATTATAAGTAAAAAACTAAGAGCTCTCATAAAATCATCCAAGGCAAATTTTGAGAGAAAAATCGCCAAGGATTCAAAAGACAATCATAAGGCCTTCTTTAGCTATGTTAGAAACCTAGGAGGAAACTCCCAGATATGCTCAGAATTAGTTCAAAATGATGTGAAGATTACTGAACCTACACACATTGCCACCATACTGGCTGACAGGTTCAGTGCAAACTTCTCCCCCCCCCAAAAGGAGAGATATCTACACCAGAGGATTGTAGTCCCCCAAACATCTCCAACGCCCAGGTGAGAACTGCTCTCTCCAAAGCAAAAAACACAGCATCCATGGGACCGGATGGTGTCCCGGCTGTGTGCTCCATGAACTCAATGAGGAATTAAACCCGCAGTTAGGACAGCTGTTTAATCTTAGCCTCACCTCAGGATATGTACCCAAGGAGTGGCGCACGGCGACTGTGGTCCCACTTCACAAGGGCGGTGCCTCCACCGACCCTGGAAATTACCGTCCCATTAGCTTGACAAGCCTTATCTGCAAAGCCATGGAGAGGATCATAATGGAACTCATAAATAAAGACATAGGGAACTTGCAGACTTTGGATCCAACCCAGTTTGGCTTTGTCAAAGGCAGATCATGCCTTTTAAACTTGGTTGACTTTTTCGAGACAGTCACCAAGGCCATTGATGAGGGAAAGGCAGTCCATACAGCCTACCTTGACCTGGCAAAGGCCTTCGACACAATACCCCACTCAGGTATCATCAAGAAACTCATCAGCTTGAATGTAAACCCATACATCACAAGATGGGTTGCAAACTGGCTAAGTGACAGAACCCACAGGGTCAGAGTTGCTGGAGCCATGTCAGACTCAAAGCCTGTCACAAGTGGTGTCCCACAGGGCTCAATCCTGGGTCCACTCTTGTTCGGCATCTACTTTTCTGAAGTACAAGCAAACACAGGAGGGTTATGGCTGACAAAGTTTGCAGATGACTGCAAACTGGGCCATAGTCGAAAACACATCTGACACAGATATCCTTCAGAAGGGCCTCACAGAAACGGATAACTGGTGCCAGAGCCATGGCCTAAAGTTAAATGCCAAGAAATGCATAGTCATACCCTTCGGGAAAAACAAGGTTACCCCTAGCTACCATATAGGTGGCAATCCACTGAGCACAGAAGAAGTCATCAGGGATCTGGGGACCCAGGTTGACAGTAGCCTTCGTTTGACACTCATGTTGCTAAAGTAGTTAGGAAAACCTTCTACATTGCCCACCTGATCATGAAGGGATTCACATCTAGATCAAGGGAGGTCATCGCCCCTGTACTCATCACTCATTAGACCTATGATTGAGTACAATGCCCCATTCGGAATGTATCTGACCAGACACCTGCAGCAGCTGGAAAGGCCCCAAAAGTTCCTCACCAAAAGGATAAAGGGTCTCAAAAATATGTCTTATGCTGCCCGACTGAAAGAACTCCAGCTCTATTCAGTCTCATACCGCTTGCTCAGAGGTGACCTGTGCCTGACATATAAGGCCATGTCAAACCCTGATTTGATGAATATGCTTCACCTCAAAAATCTAGATCCCTCAGAACCACAAGGCGGAGACTTAAACCTTGACACGGTTATTAATAGAACATGCTGGAGGGACAGATTCATCACCCAGAGACTCCCTATGCTGTGGAACAAAATCCCGGTACATGTGAGGCAGAGCACCTCGCTGGCCTTGTTCAAGAGGAATCTTGACCAATGGATGGGGGATCGCAGATATACCCCAGGGATTACTTCAGTGTCACTGCTTGACAGAGGCACAGCAAAATAATAGGCATAGTTTTATTCAAACTAAAGGGGTGGCGAAAGCCAAATAACTATGGGCTAGGCTTATAAATGCCCTTGGGCAGATAGCCTAGTATGAACCTATGAACCTATGAACCTATGTTGTTCTATTACAAATGGTAACAATTGGACCAGTGACTCCATATATTGTAATACAGTCTACTTTATCAACTAGATCTATGTCTTAGTTGCATTGTTCTGTTTTCAATGTTCTCTTCAATCTCAATTTTCATTACATAATCCCATACAGCTCCCTTTCTGATCTTTAAAAGTTCTCAGTTCCATAGTTTTCATCTTTGTAATATTTTTTTTACGTCTTTTATTAATGATTTCTTTGGTTTTCTATTTGCTGGTTAAGACTTTTTTAGCCGCTACCACCACTAAAGATAGCAACACTTTCACCTATTTAGTATATATTATTGTATACCAACTCCTCATCTCTACACTGAGGTTAAATTCTATACCAAGTACAAGACTTAGCATGTCATTCAACTCATTTTTGTACTAACCTGACTAAATTGGAAATCTGCATCCAACCTGATGACTTCACTTCTTATGAGGAAACCTATGCTGCCAAATTCTATGCACATGTAAATAGCAGCATAGACACATCTGCCCCATCCTTAGTAAATGCAAACAAACCCTTATGGTGGAACCCAAATATAAATAGATTCTATAATAAAAGAAAAAACTCATTGCACACAAAAATAAAAATTCTCGATGGAAAAACACTCTTACTAAACTAAACAGGGATCTCCGGGCCCTGATCAAGTCAACCAAAAACAAATATGAGGTAAAAATAACCACCCATTAGAGGATAACCACAAAGCCTTCTTTAACTATGTTAGAAACCTCATAGACAATGGCCAGCACTGCACAGAACTCATAGTAAATTATACCACATACTCAGACCCAGAGGGCATAGCCAATCTACTAGCAGACAAATTTAGCTATAACTGTACTCTTCTCTCAATCCTCCTATATTCCCAGATCACATACCCACATCTACACCCCTCAACTGTCCATATATGGGAGGAATGTTCCTATTTTCAGGCCTGATTTACCCCTGCACAGAATGACCCTATATTTGAAGTGATGTCCCTATTTTGAGGCTTGATTTATCTCTTAACACAGGTTTTTGAATCACCGTCATCACATGTGATTTTTGAAGCTGTCTGTTACATAGAAAAACACTCTATATGACCAACATACTAGTGGCAACAATAAATTAAAGAAAGAGGAGGGTTCCAAGATGGCTGCACACTGGTTAACAGCTTGTTTTTAGCTCTCCCAGTGTGAAAACAGAAACTCAGCAGAGAAGGCCAGTAGACTTGTGTTTATGTGTGAATTTCAGTAACTGGCTGGTAAGTACACTGCCTGGATCCCAGGAATAAAGAAATAAAGAAGACCTGGAAAAATCAGCTACAAAAAGTGAGGAAGAAACACTGACTAGGGAGACTTCTGCAGCTGCGCAGCAAAAATAATGCAACCTTCAGACATGACCTCCAATAACCTGCAAGATGATACAAGACAACTGCATACAAACCTAGTTAAAATAAACAAAACACTGATAGACTATATGAACACAAACAACAAAAGGCTGGAGCAAATGGAAGAAGCTTTAAACAGATATTCAGATGGGATGATAAAGCTGCAAAAAATCAGAGGTCAAAATGAAGAAAAGGCGGGCTGAATATGAGACTGCTCAGGAAGAGATATTTCAAAAAATAATAGAATTAGAGGATAGAGCACATAGGGAAAACTTGAGATTTCCAGCTATACCAGAGAAGTTGGAAGGAATTGACTGCATTAAATTTATGAAAGCACAAATAAGCAACTGGACTGGTATTCCAGAGCAGGACTTATTAGTTGAACAGGCACATTGTGTGTATCCTCCAAATCTAGCTATAAGAAAGCAACCTAGACCATTAATAGTAAGGATGCAATCCTAGAAGCAGAAAGAATTGATTTTGACAAAATATTAAAAGTAGGTGGCAGCAGAGTGTTCATGGAGAATGATAACTCATTGTATACCAGGCAAAAGAGAAGTAAATTGATCCCTCTATTCAGAGAATGTTGAGGCACAGATGTGAGATTCAAACTGCTGTATCCAGCTGTATTCAAGGTATTCTTCCCTGGAGGGACAAAATCATTTTTTGATAAAGTGCATGCTAAGGAGGAAATACAAAAGTTTGTCCAACAAATGCTGAGCTGTGAAACATTAAGAGATTCGGCTTCTCGCTCCTCTGGTAATAAAGACCACAGAGAGACTGCACCTATGAAACCTTTTCCAGTATTTCAACAGAAAATGTTGGTGAGAAGGAAGGAGCATGACAGCTGACCAGAAAAACTGAGAGTACGTTGGAAATGAAGCAGAGACAGGATCTGGGTGATGGAGAAGAACAGTAATATAATCAGTATCAATTTGGAATTACAAAGCATTAATTATATTTCTGAAATATGACAGCACAAGAAAATCCGGAAACAGTGGACTTCTTCAAAATTGGTTTGCTGAGTGGGGGAATCAGGTAAATGCCCTACTTCATGTCTTTAATGTTTGGAAAAATGCTTTGGGGAGGGGAAGAAAGGGGAGAACGCTAACTGTAAGTAAATGAAACACCTTCTTTTCTTAATAGTATTGTATCTGTGTTGTATGGTTTTCTTTGCATGCTATTTTGGGTGTAATGGAGATTGTAAAGAGGTGTTTTTATCCCCCCCTTCTTTTTTTCTTCTTGTGCAGTTTTGAGAAACATATGCAATGTAATAATTAGCAAAAAAAAAAAAGGGGGGGGGCTGGTTAAGGAGGCATGACAGAATTCAAATTGATGTGCTTTTTTCATTCTTGCAGGGGGTAATGACTGACTAAGGACCTTTGTTTTAAAACAGAGAGCAAGTAAATGAAAAAATAATACTGAATATTATAAGTTTTTTTTTTCTAGCTAAGTAGCATTTCTGCAGCATGTCTCCATGGAGACAATTTGATAAAGAGAAACTAGAAACAGTCTGGTGGAAGGGGATTGGCTGAGGGAAAAGAAAAAAACATGAAAGAAACTGGCTAGGACATAATGTTTCCTGAAAACAATCTGGAGTTTTCCCAGGTGTGACAGTTTTAATGATAATACAACACCAGTTAGACTTGAAGTAAAGCTCTCTCCGTTTTTTTTTTTTAGAATGTAATGGGGATACTAATATAAACAGGTGTTTTTGTTTTTTTTCTTGTTCACCCTTCTCTCTTGTTCTTTGTCCAGTTTTGAGAAATGTATGCACTGCAATGAAAAAAGAATGAGGAGGGGAGAAGATGGAGGAGAGCGGAAGGGTCTGGTTAAGAGAGCATGACAAAAGTAAAATCAGTGTGCTTTTTCCCATGCTTGCATAGGGAAATGACTGGGTAAAAACCCTAGGCATTATCCAGTAACAAGTTTATTACAAAGCATGTAAATGAAAAAGAATATTGAATACTGTAAGGCTTTCTTTCTGATAAACAAGGTACCCTTAGCAGTTTTGTAACTGGTTTGCATGTGATTAAAAGACAATTTGATAAAAAAATGGCTTGGAGAAAGTGTTTACTGAAAGCATTCAAGTGTTTTTTTTTCAACTGGGAGAGTTATATAGATATAAAAAATTAAATAGCACTTACTAATAACGCAGGCTGTACCACGCATCTTAGCATGACTAACCGTTCTTTTTGGTTAACTTTAGTCTGTCTATGTATCTATCAATTTAGAACTTATGCTCTTATTAGGAAGCAAAAACTTCAATATTTGAAGATGTACATAGTTTTGTGTGTTATTGTAAAGTTCATAGGTTTTAGGAGGGTTTTTCATAGGGTTGTTTGTTCTGTTTGGGGGCTTTCAAAAAAACAAAAAGTTATGTAAGATGTGACATAGGCGCAAATGGATATGACATGAAACAACTGTGTAAAAGACCAACCTGCCGAACAGTATATACATGTAACATAAAAGTTGGAACTAGACATTTAGCAAAATTGCAGTTATGTATAAAAGGTGGCAGTAATAACTATAGGCGGTAGTAATAACTATATAAGAAAATGATGCTTTCTGTAATGTCTTTCAATCTAAATGGTCTTACAGGTAAATATAAAAAAGAAAGAGTAGTGAACTATATTAAAAAGTGTAGAGTGCAAATAGTACGCTACAGAAGACACACCTGGAAAGAACTGAGCATGTGAATTTGGTAAAGAAAGATTTTCAGGATGATTATTCAGTGGAATATTTGGGGCAAAGGAAAAGAGAAGTACTTATATTAATTGCAAGAGGAGCTCCAATAGTGATAGAAGAGGGGGAAAAAAGATAATAATGGAAGATACATAGTACTAAGGGGCTACTGGCTAGGGAGGAGAATTACACTGGCATGCATTTACACCCCCCACCCCCAAAACTGCTGTAATGGAGCTTAAGAAGATTTTGGGAGAAATAATTAGCTTTCAGCAAGCAATATTACTTATACGTGGAGACTGGAATTTGATTTGCAACAGTGAGGATGAGTCTGGGGGGCCTACAAGGGAAAATATAACAAGGGAGGGTAGATTTTTGAAGAAATATATGAAAATATTTGGCATGGAAGATGTGAATTCAGTAATAGGAGTTCGGAGTGAATTTATATATTACTCAGTGAGATACAAAAACTGAGCTAGGCTAGATAGATTTTAAATCTCACAGGAACATGTGCATTTAATTGAAGGTCATGAAATGCACCCAATAACTATTTCAGATCATGCACCAGTAATAACTAAAATAAAAACGCAAGGTAATGAGATAAAAATGAGACACTGGCGCTTCCCACCTACTGGTTGTAAACAGAGGAATTTAAGGAATGGGTTGTGGAATTAATTCAGGAGCTACTAGTGACGATGGATCTATCTCCTGTAAACATAGCTATGGAGTGGGATAAAACTGAAGTGGAGTTTAAAACTAGGTTGGAAATAAAAGAATGGGAGATATGGCTAAACAGTAACAAGAATTATTTAGAGGAATTGACAAATGTTAAAGTATTGCAAAATAGGGGAATATCTCAGAACAAGAAAAGGAGAAACTGCAGAATGCTAAACAGAAAATAAGGGATTACCTCAATAATATGCATCCGTTTAGAAAGATTAATGTTAAGCAACTTTTTTTTTATAATAATTCTAGCGCACAAAAAACTTCTAGCACAACAACTCAGGCAACAAAAGGTGGAAAGGGCAGTCACCAAGCTTAGGGAGCCTGTAAAAAGGAAGATAACAAGAGACTCTGTAGAAGTATTAGAAATATTTTGGAAATTTTTTGAAAATTTGTATAAAGCAGAGAAATATGGAAATCAAGAAAAGGTACAAATGGAAATGTTTATGGAAGAATTAAATATGCCAAAGTTAGAGGTAGATGAGGCTCAATTACTAACAGTTAGGATAGGAAGGGATGAGATAAAAATGGCTATGTATAACCAATCTACAGGAAAGTCCGCAGGAATAGATGGTATTCCTATGGAAGTTAGGAGGGAAAAAACTGATAAAGATCTGGGAGGTTTTGTTTAACAGTATTTTAAGAGGAGCAGTACCAGCATCCTGGAAGAAGGCGGTGGTAACGGTAATACCTAAAGAGGGTAAAAATCCATGAGATCCAGCTTCAGTCAGGCATACTTTTATCAAGCGGAGGATAAGTTGTGGATAGCAATTAAAAAAGAGTTGAAAGATTTTATCTGGGAAGGGAAGACAGCAAGGGTCAAGTGGGATAAACTGATTCTACCAATAGAACAAAGTGGACTAGGATTACCTAATTTGAGGGGGTATTTTAGAGCAACACAGTTAAGGCTCTTATACATAGCACCAGCAGAAAGCTATAATTCAAAGTGGGAAGGAATGATGCTGACACAGGGAGGAAGCTCAATAAATAAGGAGAGATTGGGATTTTGGATGCCGATTCTTAAGGAGAACAACAAAAATCATACAGAGTATTATATTCATAAAATAGCAGGGAGTATTCTAAGAACCAAACCAGCACAAGAATGGAGAAAAGAGATTTTGTCGATAGGGATGACTGTGGTCAGGGATACAGATAACAGGCAAGAAGGGACTGGAATTTATTGGAGAAAACTGGCAAAGGAACAATGGTATTGAGAGTAAATAACTAGAAAGGGAAAGGTAATAGAATGGGAAGAGGCCAAGAATTGGATTGTAGGTTAGAAATTGCCTTCCCTATCAAGGATTAATATCAGAGTATAGGCAAAGAGAAAGAAATAGGGGGCTTCTAAATGAAAGACCAGCACTGGTAGAGTTTTTAATAGAATCTAGACAAGAAGCTGCCATTAAAAAAGGAATAATTAGTAAAGCATATAAAATACTGCATGATAATTAGAGGAGCTTAGAAAGGATTGGGAAGGGAGATTGAATAAGCAATTCACAAAGACACAATGGGGGGATATATGTGTCAGAAGAAAAATTCAAGCGAGTCACATCTGCCTCAGGTGATGAAAATGTCCTTTATTAACTGCTAACCAGAATACAGCAACATGTTGGCCAAGATGATCTCAATCTGATCAGCTTGGTTACTGACATCAACTTTTATACTTTCCTGTTACTAGCCAAAATAGCTTTTGTTACATTTCTAACAGTTGACAGTTGGCTATGAAAAACATCTAGGATCACAATTTACCTCAGAAAAGAATGTTTTACCTCAAAACCACAGCTAGTGTAGAATGTTTACCTCAAAACCACAGTTAGTGTAGAACGTTTACCTCAAAACCACAGTGGTAGCTGGAATTTTCCAGAGCCTGCCTCAGTAAATTAACTCTTATTCAGAAGTATAGAAAACAGGTGTTATTCAAGTTCATAAGCAAACTACATCTATCATAGATAAAGCCCATCTTTAATAAACATGGTTCAATGACCTTTTCTTACCAACACTTCAGCAAATAGCATATTCATCTTGCTAGATAGGAGAAAGAGACAAATAATAGTATGTTTTAAAACATTTTCTCTTAACATTTCCCCCCTCAAAACACTTTTATTTGTCTTTTTATTTCAGCAATATATGGTAAAAACTTACGCTTTTCTTTGCATACATTACTTCATTTGCAAGACAAAACTTTTAAACTTCAAAACATTTGCAAAAGTCACATTTCAATGTATTCACTTTCACCAGTCTGTTGCAACTGCTGGTACATCGTTTTCATAACAGCAGTATCAACCAGTCTTTGTAGAAGACCTCTGATACAGGGTATACAACAGCAACCACATACCACCACGATAGCCACAGTGACTCCGACGGACACCAGGAAACTGCAGATGAGATGACTCCATTTTCCAAACCACGCTTGTAGAAAGTCTGTGAAGGGATTATTTACCCCAGAGTTCTCTGCCAATTCTTCGGATAACATTTCCAAACCTTTCAAAGCTCGAGTGATGCTCCCATCAGGGGCAGTGTTATTCGGAATATATGTACAACAGAAAGTCCCAAACATCCTGCAAACTCCTAACAATTGTTCTTCTTCTGTGAAGGCAAAATCTGCTTTACTTGTTGCATTTTTAAGGCTTTGCATTTTAAGTTGGAAAGTCCCCAAAGGATCAGTTCCAATTGGAAGAGACACTCCGATTCCATAAACTCCTGAATCACTTTCTTGTGGTGACACGATGGTTATAGTAATTACTTCAGTACCTTGGAAATGCGCAATTTTTATTCTTTGTTGCCTGCTTTTATCTCTCTCCGATATCACTGCACCACTTGTTTCCCATCCGTTCACATCTGTTGACCACCAAACATTTGAACAGGACGTACAGTCTCTATTGCACAAGTATTTTGCAAGAGTCAGGAAATCATTACTGTTCCATTTAGCACAGTCCAAAATTCCTTCACAAAGTTTTACCTTGAACATAGTAGTAACACCTGTTTGTGCTTGCAGCACCACCATTCCTTTTTCTCTCACAACTGTTCCTTCTCGTATGGACATATTTACTTTCGCCACCAAAATCATCATCACGTAACAGTTCAAGTACCAGTTGAACATGGCCATCCTTCTTTTGTAGTCAGACTTTGCGTTCAGGGGTCCGGTGGAGTCTGACCAACATCAATGGTAGAAGGAAAAGTCTTAAGTTTTTTACAGTGGGTGATATGAATCCACGAAGTCCTCTCTGCGATCTTTACAGCCGTAGGTGTTGAGATAAGTACTTGATATGGGCCTTCCCACCTGGGGGATGACCAGTTCTTTCTCTTCACAATTCGGATCCACACCCAGTCCCCGGGTGCCACGCTTAACAAGGTTTCACTTCTGGAATCTGCAAAGGCGTCATTGGTTACAAGAGACTTGACATTTAGCAGCTTCTTCATATAATCCGCCAGATCCTCACCCCCCCTCACATTCCGCTGGCAACAATCCTTGCCACTGCGGGACGTAATATGGTCTCCCAAACAAAAGTTCAAATGGTGTAAGTCCTTTGTAGGAGGGTGAGATTCACATGTACGGGAGTGCCAATGGAAGGCACACAGTCCAGGATCTATGCGTTTCTGCCATTAGTTTGCGGAGCTTACTCTTCAGGACACCATTGTGTCTCTCCACCAGTCCAGCTGACAGGGGATGGTAAGCACAATGGTACTTGAGATCAATTTGAAACATTTGACCCAACTTCTACACAATCTGGTTTACAAAATGAGACCCATTATCACTATAAATGCATCTTGGAAGGCCAAATTGGGGAATTATTTCTGTTGTCAAAAGCTTTGCTACTGTGTGTACATCAGGATGCTTTACTGAAAAAGCTTCTACCCACTTAGAAAAAGCATCAATTATGACTAGACAAAACCTTTTTCCCTCTGTGGGTGTCAACTCAATAAAGTCCATACAGAGTGTGTGGAATGGATATGGAGGGGTAGGGAATGCCTGCTGAGATTTTTTAACTCCCCCCTGAGCATGATACTTCGCACATAATAAACAAGATAAACAGAATTGCTTTGCATAAGTTGAAAATCCTTTACACCAAAACATCTTAGACACTATTTGAACCATTGTCTGTACTCCTACATGGGCAGGTCCATGGCTAACCAATGCAGCATACCTAAAAAGGTTTGAGGGTAATACCATTTTGCCATCTGATGCCCTATACAACCCATCCTGTTGAGTGATACCATATTTTACCCAACAACATTTTTCCTTCTGTGTTGTCAATGTTTGCATTACTTTTAGTGTCTCTAAGTCTAAGAGGTGCCCGGGCTCTAAATCATTGTCATGTAAAAGCAAATCATTTTCTTGAGCTGCCTTTTTTGCAGCCGTATCAGCAAGGCCATTTCCCCTGGAGACAGGATCTTTTCTGTTGGTATGTGCGGAACATTTACATATCGCTATCTGAAGTGGTAATTGCACTGCATCTAACAACTGTAAAATTAAATCTCTGTGATTTATTGGTTTGCCTGTTGCAGTAACCATTCCCCTATTCTTCCATTGTTGGGTGAAAACATGCACAGTGGAGAAAGCATATTGACTACCTGTATAAATTGTCACTTTTTTACTCTCCCCTAAGGTACAAGCTTGAGTCAAAGCCACTAACTCAGCTGCTTGGGCAGAATAAATGTTTGACAATCCTTTTGCTTCCAAAACGTCAGTTTCTGTGGTGACTGCATACCCTACTAGTGTTTTTCCTACAGTGTCCTTCTTTGCTGATCCATCTACAAACAAAACAAGATCAGAATCTACCAACGGAATATCCGTTAAATCTGGTCGGGGAAGTACTTTGTCATGAATGCTCTCTAAACAAACGTGTGGAGTACCTTCTTCTGGAGTCAGCAAAAGTGTAGCCGGGTTAAGAGTAGTACATCTTTCTGTGGTCATACGTGGCTGTGTCAGCAGCACTGTCATACATGACAAATGTCGACTAGGAGATAAAAAGATTATCTTATCTTGCCTAAGTATAGTAGCTACTGAATGTGGAACTCGCAATTTTATTGGGTGGAACAAAACTAATGATGCTGAGGCTTGCACTGCCATGGCGGCTGCCACTATAGCTTGAACACAATGCGGCAATGCCCTTGCAACAGGATCTAATCTGGAGGAATAAAAAGCTATCGGTCTCTGTTTATCCCCATTTACTTGTACCAGAACCAAAGTCATATATCCTCCCTTACAATCAACCATTTGTGCAAACTGCTTAGAATAGTTCGGAAAACCCAAAACAGAGGATCCTGCTATCAATTGCTTAATTCTATTAAATGCTTGTATTGCCTTATCTGTCCACTGTATATTACTTTTAGCTGCCATGGGAGTGTCATAGATCAGTGCGGCCAATGGCCCCACTTCTTCAGCATAATTAGGAATCCAACTTCTACAAAAATTAGTCACACCTAAAAATGACATCATCTCCCGCTTAGTCGTAGGCATAAGTGCTTCAAGAATTGCTTGTTTTCTTTTATTTTCCAATTGTCTACCTTCCTGCGAGATTAAATAACCCAAGTACTCTACTTGTGCTTTCCACAATTGTAACTTCTCTTTATTTACTTTATGTCCTTGCTCAGCTAAAAAACTAAGAAGGGCTAGGGTATCCTTTTTACAACTTTCCTGCGTGGGTGAGGCCAATAAAATATCATCTACATACAACAGAACCTGGCTTCCCTCTGGGGGAACAAACTGAGCTAAATTCGCAGCCATTTCTTGTGCGAATATTGTCGGACTCTCACAATAACCCTGTGGCAATCGGGTGTATGTGTATCTTTTACCTTGGAAAGTGAATGCAAACCAAAATGTACTCTCCTTTTGTAGTGGTATGGAGAAAAAGGCATTGCTTATATCTATGATAGAAAAATATCTGTGCTGAGGTAGTAAATCATTAAGTAATGTATAGGGGTCAGGGACCACCGGTGCTCTTGGGATCACAGCTGAATTTACTGCTTGTAAATCCTGAACCAACCTCCATGACCCATCCGGTTTCTTTACAGGAAACAAAGGAGTATTGCAGGGTGAATCTGGGCATTCAACAAGAATTCCTACCTGTTTTAGCTGTTCAATAACTGGTTTAATTCCTTCCTCTGCTTGCTTACTTAGTGGATATTGGTGCTTACGAGGTCTAAAACCTGACTTTGCAGTTGTACAGACTTCACCTGCTGTTTTCATTAATCCTACATCTCCTTTACCTTTTGACCATAAATCTACAGGCAAGGCACTTAACGCACTATCTTCCTCTTGAGTTAGGAGGATTTGTCATGCCATTTCTGTTTTGTCATCCCTGAGGTGCACACTTGGTCGTGCCCAAGTCACCCAATTTAATCTTTGTACCTGGATCTGTTGATCTTTTAACTGACTTTCAGACATTGTGTTCCAAATTGTTACCTTTTTCGCCAAATCTACCCAAAGTGTCTCCACTGCTTTAGTAACTGAGATATGTGGGCTATATAAAGAACTCATTTCCTTAGTCAAAGTACAGGTTACTACTGTATTACCTTGCGTATCCCAAAACATATCATTCAAAATTATCCTTGCACACTTGTGCTTAAAGAATTATTTTTCAAATTCTTTATCCGGACCAAGGGCCTTATAGAACATTGTACAATGTAAGTACGCCGCAACCTGCGGTGACCCGCTCCTAGATTTACTTAGAGCTAGATTGATCAACTCTGTATCAACCCTCCCTGGGCCATCTGAAATCAAGTCAAATTCTTTATCCGGGCCAAGGGCCTTATAGAACATAGTACAATGTAAGTGCGCCGCAACCTGCGGTGACCCGCTCCTAAATTTACTTAGAGCTAGATTGATCAACTCTGTATCAACCCTCCCCGGGCCATCTGAAATCAAGTCTAGGCTATACGAGTAAAACAAGTCTTGTACTCCCTGTACTACTAAGCCATCCGCTAACCTTTTTGCCTCAATACCTTTAGGTGTGGGAATTGCCGCTTTTCCAAACACATGCATCCTAGCAAATTAACTGGACAAACTTTTGATATAATTACCCTACACCTAACAGTTTGGTTTGTTTGCAGATCTGTGAACAGTAGAGGATGAGACAGTGGTTCCTTATAAATTTTCCCGTTTGCCGCTTTTACAAGGACAAACTCATCTGTTTTGCAGTTCGGAGGCAGAACTGCTGGACCCAAAAGTGGACGCGATGCACCTGAATCACATAAAAACTCCACTTTCTGTCCCTCAACCAAACACTCTATCATGGGTTTCTGATCTAGATGCATAGCAATACCCAAATTTGCCAGGTTTATGACTTCACAGTCACAATCCCGCCCTTCCATTAGAGTGTTTCTGACATTCATCGTAGAGAGTGTCTGCCTCTTCACTATCCCCATAATGAAGATGGCACCTTTCTTTACTATCATATAGTCATGCACAGCCCTTGATTGTAAGCTGTGGGGGATGTTGCCACTCTTCATAGCCGGCAGCGAAGTGCCCACATCTACCGTATTTAAAACATTCTCCACGTTTTAACCTTTCCCTATAGGCTGAATATCCACCTGGTTCATTTAACGTGTCCCATTGCGGGCCCCCACTTTTTTACGCCAGCATGGTGCCCTTGCCCCCTTTGGTCCTGTACTAGGAATATCCCACCATCATCCCCTACTGCCAACACTTGTACTTTCTTTTTCTTTTTTAGATTAAAATGTCCCTCAGCATGCCATGCATATTCAAACAAAGGTTGCAGTCTACATGTTCTGTGATCTACCATGTGCTTAGTAATAAAACTACTTATCGGAGCCTTACAACCTTTAAGAAAAGCATTTTTCAATTGCTGTTCATATGGACTATCATTAGTCTGATCCTGCGGAATCATCATTCCACAATGGTTATTGAACACTTCTGTCAGTCTTACAATATAATGATCTACAGATTCATCATAATTTTGAATGCACTGATTTATTACTGTCCAATCTGCTCTTGGACACCACTTAGCAGAAATTCTCTTTAACAGATCAGTGACTCGTGTGTCTAACACCCCAGAATTATGCTTTAATGTAGTGCCGTCATCTGCCTTACATGTCCAAGTACCACAAACTAAGTGCCAATCTGGACCCAGGATTTGTTGCACTACTTGTTCTACTTCTAAACCATTTAGATGATAACTTAAACGCATACCAACTATGTCCTCAGAAAACTTTTGAAAATTAACCTTGTGATGAGGGATACCATCTGTAGCTTGTTTTATATCCTCTCTAGCCCAGGGACGATAAACTAAAATAGTTGGTTCTTGTCCAACATCTCCTGCTTGTGGGTTTGCAACTTGTATTAAGGGAAGAGCTTCTGAATGGTCAGAAAGTTTAATAGCCCAACGTCCTTGCCCTGGTCCTGACCTTAACTGCATAGGTTGGTCTACCTGTTGCAAAGCAACTTTAGGTACTACGGGAATTTGTGGGTAAATTGGAGGGGTCACAACATTTCCTTGAGCAGCTAATAACCCACCCTGCTCTACAGATCCCACATCTTCAGACTGATATTGAGGAGGTTCCGCTGGTACGGCAGCAGCAATTTCCCCATACGGTGGGGCAGTTGCCTGCCTTTGTACCGCACAAACTGTGTGCTCATCCTCCTTATCTAAAAATAAAGCTACTTTTCCACTTGGCACCAGTGATCCTTTCTGATTTATTTTCTCTTTTTCCTGACACTGTTTTTCTTTTATAGCTCGTTTATTTGCTTCTTCTAACCATTTTTGTGCTTGGGGAAATCCCAATTGTCTTTGCTTTTTAGTTCTAGTTCCTGCATCCTTTTTCAAATCTCTAACCAATTTTGCACAGGCATTCTTATTCAGTGTACCATCAAAATCATATTTCAACTTCCACTTCTTCAAGAATTTAACATTATTTTTGTTTAAACTTTTCATATACTTAGCATCAACATTTAAACAGGCATCACCCTCACACTTGCAGCAACTTGAACCCATGTTTTCCTAGATTTCTTATTTTAGGATTGTATATTTTAGGACTGAATTTCTTATTTTTAGGACTGTATATTTTTGGACTGCATCAAAATTATTTTTACAGGGCTTATTACAAAATGGGGCTATCTTAACGGGGTTCCTAACAAAATAACAGGTAATCCTAACAAAATAATCTTAATAATTATTCCTACCCACTCTTAACTAAAAATAAAACCCTTAACTAAAAATAAAACCCCTGTCGACAAGGTTAAATTAAATTAAAAGAAAAAAAAGGTATTTTCATCCTACCTGAACCAGATGAGACTCCGTTTCCCCTTGTTGGTTCGGAAACCGTCCCTCAGATAGGGATCAGAGCGCGGCCGATCTCTTTCCAACAACAAATCAGTCGGAGGGCTTTCCGTCGAAGGAATCTTAAGATGAGAAACCCTCACCTGTGCAGGTTTTTCAGTCTCTCTGTCGGTCTGATCCATATCTTCATAGAGGTTTCCGGTCCAAAGGACCAAAATGTCAGAAGAAAAAATTCAAACGAGTCACATCTGCCTCAGGTGATGAAAATTTCCTTTATTAACTGCTAACCAGATTATAGCAACATGTTGGCCAAGATGATCTCAATCTGATCAGCTTGGTTACTGACATCAACTTTTATACTTTCCTGTTACTAGCCAAAATAGCTTTTGTTACATTTCTAACAGTTGACAGTTGGCTATGAAAAACATCTAGGATCACAATTTACCTCAGAAAAGAATGTTTTACCACAAAACCACAGCTAGTGTAGAATGTTTACCTCAAAACCACAGTTAGTGTAGAACTTTTACCTCAAAACCACAGTGGTAGCTGGAATTTTCCAGAGCCTGCCTCAGTAAATTAACTCTTATTCAGAAGTATAGAAAACAGGTGTTATTCAAGTTCATAAGCAAACTACATCTATCATAGATAAAGCCCATCTTTAATAAACATGGTTCAATGACCTTTTCTTACCATCACTTCAGCAAATAGCATATTCATCTTGCTAGATGGGAGAAAGAGACAAATAATAGTATGTTTTAAAACTTTTTCTCTTAACAATATGTATATCTCCCAAATATGCAACAACAGCTAGAAGATTTAGGATCTTTGCCTGAAAGTGTTTACATGGGCATTTTTATACCCCAAGTAGACTCGAAAAAAATTTCCTCTGGTGGATAGCAAATGTTGGAGGTGTGATAGGCAAGAAATGGGTAGCTGGGAACATATATTTTGGAGGTGTGATGAGCTGGCAGACTTTTGGGATTCCCTGCAGATGGCTCTGTCGGAGATGCTAGGTGAGTGCATTGGATTGACTGGGGAGATGATTTTTTTTAATTATGCTACAGAATCGGAATTACCTAAACATAGTAAAGCCTTGTTGAATCTAATTATGGTGGCTGCCAAAAACGCAGGTATTAGAAAATGGAAATCAAAGTCTAGACCAACATTACTAGAAGTAGTGAATATAGTAACAGAGATAAAACAACTGGAATTGGGATCTTTAGAAAAGGGAAGGAGCAAACTACATAGGAAAAAATGGGAATTGTGGGAAGAATGTATGCAGAACAGGAACAAAGTTTAAGAGGCAGGATTTAAATGAGCTATACAACTCTTAAATGATAATGAATGGATGGTTTATAAGGGATGTATAATGTTTACAGTTGTTTCAATGTTGGCTGTGATGTAAACTGTTTGCAATTAAAGTGATATCATTTTGTATGTTTTTCATTTATATAAATGTAAGATTGCCTTTGTCATATGTGTAAATGTAATAAAGATGTTTGAAAACATCAAATAAACTTGACAGCAGTTTTTGACATCAACGTGTAAATAGTAAATGCAGTAATAAGCTGTAGTTCATCTTTAACTGAAATGTTCAGTCTCTGTATATAGGATTTAGTATAGTCAGGCACTACCCGAGAGGAAACTGTACAGAGTACAGAGTGGAATTACTGCACATGGGAAAAAACAAAGTAAGAAATGGAACAAAGTGTTTTCTTTGTAATCAGATACAACTCATTTTACTTTAACACTGAAATAGAAGACAAATACTAGCAGATATGTACCTTGTCACAATGTGCACCTTTGGTTACCCAGCCACTTTAAAGGTAGTGTACCATCACCTTAAACAAAACAAAAAACTCACAAACCACTGAAAAGTCCAAAAGGCGAGTGAAACACAATAAGAGAAGCTGATAATTCCACAAATTTATTCTTCCAATAAATGTTAGCGCTTTCGGCAAGTTAAATAACTCACCTTCATCAGACAAACAGTGGGATGACTTTACACTGCTGTTTAAATAATCACATACAATTCACGTTGACCAATCATAAAAACTAGCATTTCATTCCAATTAAAAACCATGGGAACTTTAAAATAAATGTAGGACATCACATCCTCTATTATAAAATGTTATGTACTGCGTGTTACTAGCCATTAAGTACACACTCTATGTAAAATAAAATACATTGAAGCATCATTTATGAAGACTGGATACTACAAAAATGTTATTAACAGAAAATAAGTAAACATCAAAAGAACATGTTTAAATCTAGGTGTTGTTTAGTCTATTCAAACCATGTTCCTTGTTGTTATGTGTAATAAAGACATCTCGTCCTGTGAAATAATGTTACAATTATTGGACACATTATTCAATATTTTTAAATCTTGATAAATCGCAAAAGTAAACGCCTTTACCTCATATGAATGTCCTGTTCAATCTGTCTATAGAACCTCACTAAGTGAATGAAATTTGCAGATTGTTTACTATGTGAGGGCGCGCTATATACTAACGCACCCCATCACACATTGAATGCAAAACTACGATAGAATTACTATTTAGGAATATCTATGTATTAACCTAACAAGGAATCAAATTTCTATTATTCTAGACATTCCAAGTAAGAATGACAATATTATATTGCCCTTTAAAAAGTTGCGTCAAAGAAATATAGCTTAAAATAAACTATCTATTGTAGGAAAGCCATTTAAGGACACATTTTATTGACTGTGCCTCATTAATACCAGGAAACAGATGAGCTCTTGTGCGGATTTGCCACAACAGCTCATCAATTTCCAACCGTGTTTGCCATGGACCTCCTCTAATGTCCACTTCCCTGTGTTGTAAAACTAAGTAATTAAATGTATGCCCACTAAATTCCATACAGTGCCTAGCCAAGGCATTAGTGGAATCATTCTTTGCTATGGCGTATTGATGTTCATATATTCTATGTTTAAACCTTCTCTCGGTCTTACCGATATAAAATGCCTTGCAGTGATTACAAAGGGCAGCATACGTTATAGATTTCGTCCCACAGTTAAAGTGTCCATTGATCTTATACTCTTTACCATTAATATTAAAGCTTTTAGTGACTTTAATGTGTTTGCACTGATTGCAAAAACCACACTTAAACATACCTTGAAGTTTATTAGAGCTAACATGTGATTTTACTTTTTCCAAAATGGTTTTCATGTTTTTACCTCTTCTGTATGTAATTTTTGGACCTTCTCCCAAAAGGGTACAGAGACTTCTATCATTTTTAATGATGTCCCAATTTTTATGAACTATTTCCCTTATTTTGATAGAATCTAGGGAATAGGTATGCAAAAAACTGGTTATGAACTTGCCATTTGCTGTTTTTGTTGTAATAGTCAAGTCCAAATCGGTTGTTACCTGTTCATTATTAGGAACAATAGTAACCATCACTTGTCCTGAAAGTAAAGGGAAAAAATGACCCACTTCACATTTTTGAGTCACTTCTGCTACTATAGTTGTTATCAGGGATAGAGGATACCCTCTAGACTCAAACATGTTAGTAAGATTGTTACACTCATTAACAAAATCTTGAGTGTCTGTTATCATGCGTGCAGCTCTTACAATCTGTCCTTTAATGACCGCCCTCTTTTGGTGGTATGGATGGTTGCTTGTAAAATGCAAGAGAGAGTTGGAATAAGTTGGTTTTCTATATATACAACTTTTAAATCTTTTATTGGCTCTATCTTTAATGAGCAAGATGTCCAAGTAGTTGATTTTAGTATCACTAATACTATATGTAAACTCTAAAAAGTCAGTTGTCCTATTTATTCTATCAATAAATGAAGGAATTATGTCACTCGTGCCATCCCAAATACAAAAAATGTCATCCTGGTACCGAGTGTACCAGGTGACATGATTAAGAAACAGTTCATCCTTAAACAGTATGGTGGACTCCCAGTGTGCCATAACTGCATTTGCAAAAGTACCCCCACAAGGTGTACCATCAGGATATATCAGCACAGCAAAAATGATGCCAGCAATTCAGTCATTGCAAATACACAGGTGGGCAACTGGTCTTGAGCCAATAAATTATGGAATACAGTCATTTCTAAAATGTCATTGTGATACAGTCACCTTAAAGTGGCAATGCTGTTATACATATTTATAGTATATAGACACACACATAGCAGCTCTACATTTTATCATCACATCTCCACCACCTAAGAACAAAGTGAGACCTCTCTGAAATTATGAAGTAAAGATATGTGCGCAACTGTAGATGTTCAGCATTCTGGAATACCATGGACTGTCTTAGTGCTCTAGACTTTCACATTATTTTTATAAAATATTTACATGAGGTAGTAATTACTTTTATATGAATAAAAATGTAAAACAATCACTTAGCTGTCCATATTACCTGATTACAGTCTTGATACTGGGTTAGAGTTTTAATCTCTCTCTCTCTTTCTGCTACGCATCACTTGAATGGAAACAAAAATGGAACCTGTGGAAGGAATGTCCAGATTTCTGCTCTTTTCCTGATTAAATATGTGGTTTTCTGGCAAATCATCACTGAGAATGGAAGTCACCTAATAATAAAAGACATCCAAGTTTCAGACTTCATATCCTTCAGAAAATGCATGATAATGCAAAACCTTTTATTCTATCAATTTTCAAAGTTTATAAGAGCAATATTTAAACTCTGTTCCTATTTATGTGTGTATTACCCCCATTATGTTTTGGAGTTCTCCAGATTTTTTGGGCTAAGAGGTTGAGAGCTATGGTTGTGGTGACACATTCAAGGAAAGAGGAACACCCTGACTAGCTGTAGATCTAGTTATCGTTGGCTCAACACTCCAGATTTACTCTCAGGAACTCAGCATTCAGCTTGAGACTCATCTAGAACTACTTGACTAGGTCTCCCATAGGGTCTATTTTGCCAGCCTTTGTTGCAGCATGTGAGGCCTTACTAGGTCATCAGTATTTTATTGCTGCAAATAACTTCAATTTTAGAATCCCTTGCCCACATCAAAAGAAGGCAAAATTCAGTCAACCCAAAAACAATGAAATGAATCAGTTTACAATCAAGAAACAAGAATTAACAACCAAATTTATTAAAAAGGCAATAATTAGTTGAGTGCTTTCATCTAATCAGAGCAGACTTCATCATAACTGTTGCAATTCCCAACATAACCACTCTATATACGTAAAACATTATGTACACCAATGAAATACAATTAAACAATAAAATAATTTTTAAAAAGCATATAAATATATGTTCCACATGAAATGAACATCAAAAAGAATACAAATTCATTTTAATACTTAAAACACTATTTAGTACAAAAGTAAGACAATATGTCTTAATGATTTAAAATGTTATAATCAAAACATTAAGCCTTTAAGTAATATAAAGTTAATATAAAGACACTGGTAGCTATACAAAACTAATATTTGTTCTTAAATGTGGGGCTGGAGGGGCATAAACAGCATTAGATATAAAAATGTTAAAATATAACAAATAAAGACTAATATAGTGACAAAATGTTGTGTGGGAAAATAGGTAAATATATTGTTAGAAAAGATACCTGAAAGTTTGGCAGCCCTTAATCTCAACACAGGAAGTAATAACACCTGATCGCTCAGTCCAGGAGGGTCAGTGGCATTCAGTCTTAACTGCCACCACAATTCACAGTACTCCAGAAACGTTGCTAATTGTCCCAGTCATTCACAAGTGTGTGTGTGTGTGTGTGTGTGTGTGTGTGTGTGTGTGTGTGTGTGTGTGTGTGTGTGTGTGTATATATGTGGGTGGGTGTGAAAATCAAACCTCAAAGAAAATGTATGTAATAGCTACTTTGAACAGGGGAAATGAAAGCACTGATTTCAAAGAGAGGGTGGTGGAGGCTTGGAGCAGCCAGCTAAGGACTCAGCTCTATAGTGGTCAGTGGGGAGTCTTATTTGGGGCCTGGACAGGAAGCCCAGCCCCAGGACTGAAGTGTGCATTCCCTGTGTGCTCGTAAGGGAAATTGCACTTGGTGAAGAAGGCTGCATCTGAAAACACTGTGTGTGTATATTTTTTTCACAGTGAACATTCCCCACTGTTGTCATTGGTGATGACTGAGACTTCTTAATCACTGGCCCAGAGGAGGGACGTCACAAGAACTACTAATGAGAAGAACAAAGGGGACATTCAAAATGCTGCCATGTTAAGAATTAAGAGCTTCACCAAATGGACTTGCTCCAAAGAAATCTTAGGCTTTTTGGGAGTGTATTGAGTTGGCATATTTAAAAAATTCTCTACAGAGTACCCTGTTATATATATTGGAGGAGCAAATGGCTTTAACTAAGGAAATGGTTATTTTCAGCTGGGACACAGGATCTGAATTGCTTAGACATAGTAAGGCCTTAAGTATAATTCTAATTCTATTGGCTGCCAAAAAGCAATTGCTAGAAAATGAAAATTAAAATGTAAACCAATTGTATTTGAAATATGGACTATTGTAAAAGACATAAAGGAACTGGAACTGGGAACTTTAGAAAAGGGAAAGGACGAATTACTTAGAAATAAATGGAATTTGTGGAAACAGTATATGCAGAATAATGTTCAGGAGAACGAGTGAGGTTTGTAGGAAGGTAGGAACTGAGCAATATATATAATGTTGAACTGAATGACAGCTGTTATAAAGGAATAAAACATATATAATGTATAATGTATGCAAATGAAGAAATATTCTAATACTCTATGTGTGCCTATATTTTAATGGATAATTTAATAAAAGTGTTTAAAAACAGAGTTTAGGCTTATTCATCATAAATTCTTCTTGGAAGGAGCACCTGTTAATAATGCCCTGTTGGACTAGGATACCTTAATATCTTTTGACAAGGTGTTGGACATGATAATATACAAGGGAGATTGAATACTCATGGTAAAGGCACATACTGAATCTAAATTTCATTTGAGACCCATATGAAAACATGATCAAGAGCTTTAAAGTGGATGGCTACTATGTAGATTGTTGAATGCCTATCAGGTCTGCAGTGGCGTGTACAATCTTCAGAGGGTCTTTTCATTCCTGGAATGGGTAATTCAGCAAGGGGTTCAAGGCTACTTGACTTAATAGTATCTACAGGATTCAGCCCTGTCTGTGTTGTCAGGGATACCCCAAACTTGCTTGGCCTTCTTTGACAATGAGACTGACATGAAGAAATGGATGGTCTGTTTGCCATCAAACAATTTGCATTAACTAAAAATGCTATGCTGTGAGTACTACTGAGTTCCATTTGGCTGGGCTGCAGAGATGCACAAAAGCACTCTTGGTGTGTACCTGTACTACCAGAAACGATCTTAATATCAATCCTTCCCAAACCAGGAAAGTGGCAAATTATTTTACTTTTAAATGATATTAAACTACTGTTTGCCGATTATGTCAATTAAAATTTGAGTCAAAATCAGGGACAACTGAGTGGTGTGTCTGGGAGGTTGAGACATAACTCTCAACCTTCCAGCTCCAAAAAGTGGAACTGTACTTCTCATAATGTGGAACAAATAGACAAAATATGGAACACTTAATACTGACAGATATCTTTAACTAGGAAACTTTACAGCATGGTTAAAGTTGCTACTTTATACTTATAAGACATTATTTTCATGAAATGAGACTCAGTATTACCTACAGTTTTGTATAGAACAGTACCCCACCAAATGCGCAGTAGCCAGGACCGCCCAATACCCTGCGCATGACGTTTATTGTTGTTGTCTGAATAAATGATGTAGTGTGATCCTATCTCGCCTACATTAGTAACTGATGGGCTCGGAGCCGAGAAACGGCTCCGATTCGGCCGATAAACTAGCACGAAGTCTCTGATTGGCTGGGCCAACCCCTCTATCCCAGGATGCACCACACCCAAGCCCCCAGATCTCGTTTGCCGCTTCTAGAGATAAGACGTGGTCTTGAGTTGGCTGTGGCTAAGTACCCTATTTTTTAGTCAAAATTTTGGCTTTTGGTGGATTTTTTCTTAAGAATTAACCAAAAACAGCTATTTTCATAGCTATCTTGTTGTCTGACTGTGTATTGATTGTTTTAGCTTAAAGTTTGTTTTCTGTGGTAAATTCCAGGTGTTTGGTGGGCTAGGTCTGTTTAACTTAGAGGGCCTTAGCCCTGCCTTTAGAGTGTTTAACTTAGAGCTACCCTCATTCCTTTCCTCCTTCTGAGTGTGTTTTGTGAGAATGTCTGGGAAAGAACATACGCCTTCTGGCTTCAAGAAATGTACCAAACGCAGATACAAAATGTCCATCACAGATGGTCATGACATCTGTGTTTACTGTCTAGGGGCCAAGCACTTGCAAGAGTCTTGCAGTATTTGCCATGCCTTCTCCTCGAGGGTCCTCCAGGAAAGAAAAAATAAACTGATTTTAAGAGGATTAATCAGACCTTCCTTTGAAGAGGTTCTTCTATCCTCAGAGCCTCGTGGTAAGAAGAAGAGGTCGTCGGCTCTGACCAGTCCGTCGGATCCACTGGCCAAAAGAGGAAAATCTATGTATTCATCTTCGGCGCCACTGCCCTCGGAGCCAACAGATGAGAGACCAAGTTCTGCTTCCCCTTCCTCGGTTCCTCAGGCTTCGGAGCCGATGGAAAGGGGTTCGGAATTGGGATTTCTCCCCTTGGCTCCTATGGCTTCGGAGCTGATAGACAGAGGGTCGGCTCCGGGATTGGTTTCTTCGGCTCCTACTTCATCAGCTCCGAAGGAAGTTTTGGTGTTTCTTGAGTCTGCCTCGGCTCCGATGCTGTTGGAGCCAATTCAGAGCCGAACTCCTACGGTGATTTTGGAGCCTATGGAGACAGTTTGTTGAGCCCCTTTGGTTTCCTCCAAATCCTCTAGGCTCTCTGATTCGGATCTGGACAGGGTCGTCCAGAGGCTCCTACAGTCACCGTTTTTTTCCAAATTGCTGTTGGCTCCAGCCCAGTCGGCTATGGAGCCAGCCTTGCCTGTATCATTGCTTCCTCCTTCAACAACCTTAGGGTCGTCGGAGCCGGAGTTTACAGGAGCTGGGGAAGTTGTCGGGTCGGTTCCAAGACCCACTGCTAGCCCGTCGGCACCAACTTCTGCTCCGACCTTCTCGGTACTTTCGACAGGTCCGGGTACTCGTGGCTCTTCGGTCGGGCCTGATGGGGAGTCATCGGGGCCTCTGGTTTCGGCTCCGAGTCTCCCTCTTGGTGCTTCGGCGAGGGGAGCCCCGACTATGGTCAGGGCCTTGGAGGTGGGTCTTTCAGCAGACTCTGGTGGACCCGCCCTCGAGGCCATGAGGAGTGCACTGGCAAAGCCCCTAGTTACTTCTCCGGAATCTGTAGCTCCTTCCCTGGCGACAACTGGAGCCTCTGTTGCACCTCTGTCCTCAGACAGCGGGGCTCCCAGGCCTGAGGATACCTCCTTCTGTGGTCCCCCAGTTTCCTCGGACGATGTCTCGTTCTCGGATATACTAGAGATCTTGAGACAGAGGGGAGACTGGCCTTCCAAGACCCCTTCCGCGGAAGAGTCGGTGTTCCTCAAGGCCTTCGGAGCCCAGCCCTCCGCCTCCTGGGTATCTCCACCCTTCGACGAGTTACTGGACATTATTTGTCGAAGGGTGTGAACACCCTGACTCTGTGGAGCCTGTCCCCACTCACCCCAATAAATTCTTGTCTGCACCCCTCGATAAGCAATTTCTCACTAAGGGAGTTCCGGTAGATGCTATGGTGGCGGCATCTGCCACTCAACAGGATGTGGCAGAGGCTTTGACGTCTATGCATCTGCCTAACAAGGAATCTAGGAGCATGGATAGGTACGGGAAGCGTACCCTATCTTCAGCGACCTTTACCCTGCGGTCACTGAATTATTTGTGCCATTTCACAAGACTACAAAGGGATCTCGTGAAGGAGTTGGGAGATACCCTGTCGGGACATGTGCCTGAGGCGTTGCCTCAGTCTGTCAACGCCCAGCTGTCGACCCTGTTGTCTATCATTAACTCGTCCATGAGGCTCATTTCATATGCGGCCGAGGGGGTGGGTAGAGCAGCAAGTTCGGGCGTAGCCCTAAGGAGGCAGGCTTGGATGCGCTTGTGTCACTTTGCGGAGGCGTTCAAGTCTTCTTTCACAGACGCCCCCTTTGATGGGTCCTCACTCTTTGGACCCAAGGTGAAGGACACCCTCACTAGATGTGAGCAGGAGGGCAAGACCTTGTCTGCCGTCGGGGCCCGTTTTTTGCTTCCCACGAGACCTTATCCCAAGGCTCAGAGGGGAGGAAAGATATGGTTCAAGAAATCACAAAAGTCTTTCCCGGCTCATCAAGGTGAGTCCCCCTCCAGAGGCAGGGGAGGGGGGAATTATTCTAGAAGACGTCGCCCTAGAGGTGGCGGAGGCCTCCGCAACACAGGAGACTCACGGCTCATCCTTCCAACATCCCTGAGGGACGGCCCGACTGTGCGTCTCCGGAGTGAGTCGGGGGTCGATTTTCGGAGCACTTGAAAGCCTGGGAGTTCATCACTCGGCATCAGTGGGTGCTCCGGATCATCGCCGGAGGTTACACCATCCCGTTTATTCATCCCCCCCTCCCAGGAAAATTCCGGATGTTCCACCCAGTCAAAGGGTTCAAGCAGCTACAGAAGTGGTAAAGCTGCTGGAAAAAGGAGTCATCCAGCCAGTCCCTGAAGGCCAGGCCGGATTAGGAACTTACTCAAGATTATTTTTAGTGCCAAAAAGAACAGGGGACTTCAGACCTATTCTGGATGTCAGCCATCTCAACCACTTCGTAAAGAAGTCCATGTTTCGGATGGTCATGCTACAATCCATTTTTCCATTGCTGGAAGAAGGAGTTTGGATGTGCTCCATCGATCTCAAGGACGCCTATTATCACATCAAGATAGACAAGGCGTCCAGGACTCATTTACGCTTCCGCCTGGGAACCAGTCACTACCAGTTTCGAGCCCTGCCCTTTGGTCTCACCACAGCCCCCAGGGTGTTTACCAAGTGCCTGGCAGTGGTAATGGCTCACCTGAGGCGTCTTGGATTCCAGGTGTTTCTGTATCTAGACGACTGGCTCCTCACTGCTCCCACCAAGCATTTACTCACTCATGCTGTGACTACTACCATCGAATTGGGTCAATTGCTAGGCGTAACATTCAACTGGGAAAAGTCTGTATTGCTGCCATCACAGCGTGTTGCCTTTATAGGTGCAGAGCTAGACTCTATAAAAATGCGAGCCTTCCTCCCAACAGAAAGGATAAGGATTTTACAGAACAAAGTGAAGGACCTATTGCCCCGTCGGAAAGCTCTGGCCAGGTTAGTCCTTCAACTCTTAGGATCCATGGCGGCCTCTATTCTATTAGTTCCACTGGCAAGACTGCACATGCGGATTCTACAGTGGCTCCTATCGAGCCAATGGTCCTTCCAGGAACTTCTGTTGTCCCACCCGATAATTATCACGGACTCGTGTCGGCGGGATCTTCACTAGTGGCTTCTCTCCTCCAACCTGAACCTGGGCAAATCCTTCTACCCTCCATCCCCTGTGGCCACAGTGACCACGGATGCCTCCCAGATAGGGTGGGGGGGCATTATCTGGACAGGACTGACCAAGGCACTTGGCAAGATCATGAGACTCGCCTACATATCAATGTCCTGGAAATGAGAGCGTGCTTCTAGCGTTGCAGGCACTACACAGCTCTCTACCACTGGGGACGATTGCGATTCTCTCAGACAATATGTCAGTAGTTTGGTACCTCAACAAACAGGGAGGCACCAGGTCTTACCCCCTTTGCAGAGAAGCCATGAGAGTGTGGGAATGGGTGATTGCTTCCCAGAGGTTTCTAGCGGTAACTCACATTCCCGGGAAATCCAATGTTATAGCGGACAGGCTGAGCAGGGACATCCTGATGCCCCACGAATGGTCCCTGAATGATCAAGTGGCAGATCGGATCTTCGCCCGGTGGGGGTTGCCTTGCTGCGACCTATTCGCCAGTCCGCTGAATGCGAAGTGCAACAGCTACTTCTCCTTGATCCCTGCTCAAGGGGAAGAACCCAGGGATGCGCTGGTCCACAAATGGCCCTCTGGTCTACTCTATGCCTTCCCCCAGTTCCTCTACTGCCCAGACTGATTCAGAAGGCGATCCGGCTGTGAAGCACCATAATCCTGATAGCCCCATTCTGGCCCCGTCAAGTGTGGTTTCCATTCCTGCGGAAGTATGCGGTGGACAGCCCCTGGATCCTGAATCCGATTCCGGACCTCCTGACTCATCAGTTGGGGCAGGCCCATCCATCCTTACGGACTCTCAAACTGGTGGCTTGGCTGCTCCGCTTCCAACCTTAGTCAGGCAACAGGTGTTTTCGCCTGAGGTGGTTCGAACCTCTTCGCATAAGCCTTCTACCAAGGGTATCTACTTTAGCAAATGGAAGAGATTTGCTATTTGGGCCCAGCGGCATAACCTTGATCCCCTGACAGCCCCAGTTTCCGCGGTTCTGGATTTTTTGGCTTCTCTTTTTAGCCAAGGTTCCGCCATTGCTACGCTGAAGGTACAATTAGCAGCAATTTCCAATTACCATGTTGCCTTTGATCCTTCACTCATGAGTCACAAATTGTGTAAGGCCTTTCTTAAAGAAGCGTGGTTGCTTCCTCCCCCTATATCGCATCCAGTTTTGCCATGGGATTTGAATGTGGTCCTTGGTGCCTTGACGTCCCCTCCTTTCGAACCAGCAACAACTTGTGAGAAAAAATTCTTGTCATGGAAGACCGCATTTTTGGTAGCTATTACTTCAGCCAGAAGGGTTTCAGAACTTCAAGCCCTTCTGCAAAGCCTCCTTATCTCATTTTCCATAGGGACAGAGTATCCCTGAGATTAAATCCATCCTTTCTCCCTTAGGTTTCTTCTGCTCTTCACCTTCAACAATCTATTGAGTTTCCAGTCTTCTTTCCCGATTTTTCCAACGATGCAGAATACAGATTTCACCAGTTGGATATGCATAGACAATTACGTTTCTATCTGGATAGGACACAGCAGGACAGAAAATCAGATCAACTATTTGTTGCCTTTGCAGATAATAAAATTGGCAAACCAGTCACTAAGGCCACGATCGCCAGATGGATCAGGGATTGCGTGTCCTTCGTTTATTCATCAACAGGAAGGTCCCTTCCATTCCCAGTTAGAGCTCATTCTACTAGGGCCATGGCAACTTCAACAGCTTTCCACTCCAGACTGTCTGTGGATGAAATTTGTGCTGCTGCCACTTGGTCTTCTCCACACACCTTTGTTTCTCATTACAAATTAGACTTGACGTCCAGAGGTCGGGCGTCTTTTGGTTCCACAGTGCTCAGGAGTGTTTTTTCCAGTGAGCCTCCCAGGATATAGGTGCTAGGGACGCGATCCCATCAGTTACTAATGTAGGCGAAATAGGATCGCACTACATCTTTTAGTTATATACTTACCATAACGATAGATGTATGCGATCCATCTCGCCTACATTCGTATATACCCCCCCTCCTGCCCCCTACCTGAAGGATTTGGAGGAAACACTTTTGGGGTTTCCAATGAAGGTCTAATTTCTTCTCTGGATCACGTATCTCCGTGAGTTGAGTGCAGGTGAGGGAGAGTTTGTGTGGGGCAAACAAGATCTGGGGGCTTGGGTGTGGTGCATCCTGGGATAGAGGGGTTGGCCCAGCCAATCAGAGCCTTCATGCTAGTTTATCGGCCGAGTCGGAGCCGTTTCTCAGCTCCGAGCCCATCAGTTACTAATGTAGGTGAGATGGATCGCATACATCTATCGTTACGGTAAGTACATAACTAAAAGTTCTTCTTTCGGCTTTTCCCGGTTAGGGGTTACCATAGCGGAACTCCGGCTGGCTAATGATTGGCAGTAGATTTTTATGGTGCCGAGGTGCCGGCCCGACGCCCAACCTTCAATGAAGGCACGCCCATTCACACATATCTTTTGGACGCCACTCGACCGCGGGGAGGACATGCAGACTCCACACTGAAGGCACTCCAGCCAAGAATTGAAAGGGAGAACCTCTTGCTGTGAGGCGACAACGCTACCGCTGCACCACCACGGCTTAAAACATTATTCACCAAAATGAATATTCAAAACTTTGTAGTACTTTCTGAATAATGGAAACCACCACTTAACCTACATTAACGGAAATTATAGTAGACTATACAATATATCAATAAATATAGTCACTTACTGAATGTTTCGTCACCCCAACAAGGCGGCTCTACTCTTCTTTCGACTTTTTCCCAGTTAGGGGTTGCCACAGTGGATCACCTGTCCGCTCATGATTGGCAGTGGAGTTTTACAATGTCAAGTTGCCAGCCCAGCACCCAACCTTCCACAGAAGGCACACACACGCACACCTGGGACCAATTTACAGTATCCCATCCACCTACAGCATGTCTTTGGGATGAAACCGGAACACCTGGAGGAAACCCACGTGACCACAGAGAGGACATACAGACTCCGCACAGAAGGCACCTCAGCCGAGGATCGAACTGGAGAATCGCTTGCTGTGAGGCAGCAACGCTAACCGCTGCACCATGTAATTTTTATAGTGAATGCACTACATTTGAAATAGTGCATTTAAACATTAAATCGTATGTGTTTCTAGGACTGTAGCTATGCTTCACCTCAACAAGCTTCTCACTAGGACTTGAATACAAAACATTAGCAGCAAATATAAGCAGGAGATTGACATAATGGTAAAGGTGTTTACCTTACTGACACAAGGTGCATGGTTTGATTCTCACATGGGACAATTGGCTAGGCTTAAAATGGCCTACAAGGGCACTTAGCCTAGTACTAATCTATAAACCTTTTCCTGTAACTTGCCGTACTTCACATCAGAGAGATTATGTAAATACATACATAGTGGAAAGCACGAAAACGCAGTTCAAAACGTGCCCTACGGTAGCTCATGGAAACAGTTACTAGTCATGTACAGAAAATTAATTGCACATACCTGGTACACCAACCCTCATACACCATAAATGAAGCAATAGACAATCATTCCTTTTTTCTGAACTTCGTTTAATACAAACGGCCCAAAAAGCCATAGCACTTGGAACAGCACGATTAATGCACAGCAGATGTAGTAAAGACACACAGGGGAGGTCTGGCCCCTGCAAAAGCAATTGCTATAGGAAAATATACAAAGAATGGGGGGCTTGCCCCCCCTGCAAAAGCAATTACTGTACAACCTTTTAGTAAAGAAACATGGGGGGCTGCAAAAGCGATTACTATACACTACAGCACTGAAACTGTTTTTTTTTTTTTGTAAAATAACTGTTGCTTTACTTATATTTATAAGTATTCAACAGTTGACATTTTTGCATGGGAGAAATACAAACGCAATTCAGTTTATTTTTGTCTTGCGTTTCTACTGGAACAGGAATATTCAAAATCTTAACAGTGAAACCTTTTTAACGTGGAACTTTGATTTTTTCAGGCTCAAAATGAACGCTGTTTACAATAAAGTACACCTGAAAGGCATGAGTTTAGACTTATGGAAAGTTGCTCTACTCCATAGGTCTAAATTCATGCCTTTCATGTGTACTTTATTGAACGCTTCTCACAATAAAGTACACCTGAAAGGCATGAGTTTAGACCTATGGAAAGTTACTATACTCTTGGGCGGCCGCAGTGGTGCAGCAGTTAGCGTTGCTGCCTCACCGCAAGAGGTTCTCGGTTCGATCCTCGGCTGGTGCCTTCTGTGCGGGGTCTGCATGTCCTACCTGTGGTCGCATGGGTTTCATCTTAAAGATATGCTGTAAGTACATTGGACACTCTAAAATTGGCCCTAGGTGTGAGTGCGTGTATATGCCTTCTGTGGAAGAATGGGTGCTGGGCTGGCAACTCAACACCGTAAAACTCCACTACCAATCATGAGCGGATAGGTGATCCGCTGTAGACCCCTAATCGGGAAAAAGCCAGTAGAAGAAAATTGCTCTACTCCATGCCTGGGTTTTAAATAAATAAAGACTAAACAAAGTATTGGAGATATACCCCTCCTCTAGCCATTGGATGTAAAAAATCAGCTACGACCACTTTAAATAAGAAAGCTCATACTCGGGGACTTTCCCTTTCACTGTGACCTGAATTACCTCATTTCGAACACTCAAATAAAGCCACGTAGCTAGGTACTTCGATAGCCAATCACTGCGCACGCACTTCGCCAGTCCCCGGTAGCTTGGCCCAACCTATCTAAAGTACTTCACCAGCCACAGAATATTTTAATATCCCCGCCTCCTCACCTTCTTTACACTTCCCCACCTCCCGAAATGTATTGATAAACACGGGTTAATTAACACGTGTGTCAGTTGAGCTAATACTAAGCTGCAGACTAGCTGTGAGACTTTTGTTTGACTCCGTGATGTGAGTGACACACAAAGTAGCCAATTAAGATAGTCACAATGACGCTTCCCTGTTGTTTCCAGGATAGGGATGGCAAATACATTGCCTCTTGAAACATTGAATGGACGGAAGCTAGAATCGACCAATTGAGTTTAGGAGAGTAGCACTCTGTAGAAGATTGGCGTTTATTTGACCAATTGTCAAAGTCATATTCAGAATAGTTTTATTTACTGGAGAAAGAGGGTGTTTTGTGGAGGTTGAAATTAACATGAAGAGGAAACGGTGGTAGTGTCAATATTTTTATTTATTTTTGGAGGTGTTGGTTTAATGGTAGTCGAGTCCATGTGTATTGCCCGATGGAAAAGCAGCTCCTTTTCGGGAGGGTTGGGTTTTCCCTACTGATTTTGCTGCTTTTTAGGACACTTACGGCGCGTCTTGTGTTTTCTGCAGAGTACGAGGATGCAGATAGGCACGAGAGAACTTTGGAAGTAGCGGGAACAGGGAGTGGGGCGTTTGGTAACGACGTGATCGTGGAGGATGATGAAACCACAGGTGCTGCTGCAGAGGAGGATGTGACAGCTGAAGGAACCGACGAGGATATGAAACCAAGGTGTGCAGGAGAGGATTTGTTTTGGTGTAGTTTACTGCATGACGTGTGATGGAGTACATGATCATGGCTCTGTGTGTAGTTTACATTCATTTTTGTTCTCATGGGAGGTTTTCAAGTTTTTCTCCATGGAATACATTGTTAGTTTTTGAAGGCTGGAGTAAGTATAGCAGGCTGTATGCACCTGTTTACGTGTGTCTAGGTGCCATCACATAGCGCACACGACTGACTTCCACTTCTCTTTGACTTGAAATATTTTGTGGTGAGAATTGTATTGAAGCATATCCCAATAATGTCCCTGATTTTGGCGCACATTTATGGTGTGTCCCTAAAATCGATGATTTATAGAGAAACAATGTTGGATTACACATAATAAATAATGTGAGAGTTATAGACGTTTTACTTCTTAAAGTGCACCTTAACTCCTATTGTCATTTGTCAAGTTAAAAAAGTTACTAGTCTAATAATTAAAAAAGTGTCCCTGATTATTTCTGGATTTGCTGCCTTATTGCGGAGGTAGGAGAGATTAAGATCCGTGTATTGAGGGATTTGGAGAATTAATTTTTTTTTTTCCCTGCAAAAACAGAGATGCCCCTTTTTATGCCACTGCAAGCATTGAATTAGGTGGGTGTTTACTGAGTCTTTTGTTAGCTTTATTTTAATAAATTTTCATCGGATAAACATGTGAAAATCTCATTTTTTTCAAGCATATCCAATTATTAATAGGTGTGAAATCTGATAAAGACATCTGTATAGACTTGGGTTGAAGTTTGTTGTTACTTAAATTTGTATCCTTTCTGATTATGCTGCAAATAAATAGAAGATAATCTCTGGGTATTCCTAGAATGTGGAGTCTTATTGAGACATTTGTATTAAGTCCCATGCCTGCTCATGAGATTCAAGAGACAGATAGTGGTGAAAGCAGTAGAAAATGTCATTAAATTAGTGATGCTTTATTTAACAGTTGGTGGTACGTCTTGCTAGTTAGAAGTTCTGAGTGGTTACAGACTCAGAATATCCTTAGGGGAATGCATTTGGGAGTATGTCCAACTGAACAATATGAATAATTTAAAGTGAAATTGCTTCTTAGTGATTGCATGTCAAAAGTGATGTAGTAGATAGTTTAGATAATTATTTTCTATACTTCTGTGGGATTTGGTCAGTCAGAGGAGACAGAATTGCATGTGTGGTTGCCATCTAATGAATGAATGAACATCGGGTAAGGGTATTCATTTTTCAGAGTGATTAAGAACTGAAGTAAAGACTTGTACATGAGATTTCCACCACAGTGCCCACTTTGGCCACAAACTAAATGCACAAAGTCCTTGTTTTTACTTTTTTAAATGACTTATTACTTAAGTAGCATAAACATACTGATGAGTCAATATCAGTGCAAATTTATATATTTTGTATAATCGTCATGCTTAATACACTTGCAGATCTGTCTACCATTTTTAGTTTAGCTCTGTCTTATTTATTTGTTCATAGGTTCATAGATTAGTACTAGGCTAACTACCCTTGTGGGTCATTTCAAGCCTAGCCAATTACCCCATGTGAGAATCAAACCTTGTGTTTGTAAGGTAAACACCTTAACCATTACACCATCCTCCCAACCTATTTGTGTAGTCCTCATGTGCAATGGACTTGCAGATCTGTCTACCATTTATAGTTTAGCTCACATTTATTTGTTATACAGCACACATCAGCCAAAAATAGCGATTGTAAATACAGTAAATTAGCATAGAACAGGTTATTATTACTTCATATCTGCTTTTTATTTATTTATTTATTTATTTTTTCCCTTGGTATCTTTTTTTTTTTTTAAACAGATGTATTGCCTGTAAACCTTAGCTTGCTTGGATTGCACACTGTGGCCCTACAATGCCATTTATTGATCATGTCTACCCTTTCTCTTTAAATTGCCCTAGGTTCTGCCTGTTTTATTTCTAGCATAGTCTTCATAGCCTTACTAAAGTCAGGCTCTTCTTTTGTTTCCACTGCGTTGTAATGCCTTTTTAGCTACTAGGAAAAACAAGCAAATGAAAATATTATATCTCTAAATACCTTCTCTTCAGCATTTTATAAAAACAGGAATGACTTTGTTACCTTAATATGTGGCCCTTCCTCTTAAGATCATAGGAAGTTACTAGGCTGCTGGGCCTGAGGCCCTTACAAGCTTAGCCAAGAATTTAGCCCATGTTCCAACAAGTCAGCACCTGGTACCACTATCCAGCAGGGATACAGGTGGAATCCCAGGGGTGTATTTTCTATTCCCCATCCAGTTGTCCAGCTTGCACTAAAAAGGGTTAATGAGGTACTCTGCTTGACGTGGAGTGGGAATCTGTTCCACAGAGGGGGGGTCTCTGGAACACACATCTGTCCTGCCAACAAGTCCTGTTGATGTCACAGACCAGGTTGAGGTCGCACATGTGGGTCACTCGAGTGGAGCTTGACTTGTGGATATGCATCAGTCCCATCAGTCAGGATCTGAGATTCCTTTGTATTCCAGATGGAGGTCACTTCTGAGGATTCTGAGTAGATAGACAGGGGCTTTAGCCTGTCTGTGTAGGGTATATGTTCGAGGCCCTGGATTCTCCTGGTGAGGAACCTCTGTGGTCTCTCCAGCTACTGCATGTGCTTTGTGAGGTACATGCCGAAAGGAGCACTGTACTCTATAAATGGGTCTTATAAGGGAAGAATACAGGGATGTTATGACCATCTTGCCCCTGGATGAGATACCCTTACTAATGAGGTGGGCCATGTAGAAAGCTTTCCCTACAACGGAGGTAATATGGTGGTCAAAAGTCAGTTTGGTATCGACCTGGGTGCCCAAGTCCCTCACGACTGATTGTGTGCTTAAGACCTTATTATTAATGTGATAATTTGTGGGGATGTCACTCTCCCCAAAGGGGATGAGGATGCATTTTTTGGTATTTAGCTTGAAGTCATGTTTCTGGCACCAGTCCTTTGTTTGGGCGAGACCCTCTTGGAGATCTCCACATCACTAGGGGATTGATGACAGCTCCCAGCTTGCAGTCATCTGCAAACGTGGTCAGCCATAGCCCACTGGTTTTGGCCTGCACCTCAGAAAAGTATATCCCAAACAGCAAAGGCCCCAAGACCAATCCCTGCAGTACACCTCTCATTATGGGTCGACTGCTTGAGGTGGCTTCTTTTGTTTTGATTAGGTGGGTTCTGTCAGTGAGCCAGTTTGCTACCCATCTGGTAACATATGGAGTGATGCCTGGTTGAGAGAGTTTATCTATTATACCTGAGTGGGGAATATTATCAAAGGGTTTGGCCAGGTCAAGACAGGTGGTTTGCACTGTCTTCCCCTCGTCCATGGCTTTGGTGACTGTCTTAAAGAAGTCAACCAAATTTAACAGGCATGACCTTCCCTCGACGAAACCAGACTGTGTGGGATCGAGTGTTTGGAGGTTGCCAATGTCCTTGTTAATGAGGTGTATGATAATCTGCTCCATGGCCTTGCAGACCAGGCTAGTTAGGCTGATGGGTCGATAATTTCCTGGATCAGTGGACGCTCCACTTTTGTGCAAAGGGATGACACTGGCTGTCCTCACTCAGCTGAGATGAAGCTAGTACTCGGGCTTTGGTTGAATAGGGTGCCTAATGGTGCTGCAAGTTCCTGCTTGAGTTGTTATCGGGTCCCATGGAGGATGTATTTTTTGCCTTTGAGAGGACAGTGATGACTTGTTCCGTAGAGATAAAGGGAGGGGGGGGCAGGTGCTAGGGATGTCCTGATTTATTGATGGGGGACAGAGGGGTGAAGTTTTCACTGAACCTGTCTGCCAGCAGGTTGGCTATATCTACATTGTTTGTATATGTGGTGTCCTTGACTACCAGTTCTGAGCAGATCTGGGTGCTTCCCTTGAGATTACGGACATAAGTGAAGAAAGCCATGTGATTGTCTTTAGTAGATGAGGCCAGTTTGGACTCGAAGTTTGCTTTGGAGGATTTCACTAGTGCTCTTATTTGCTTGCTCAGGCTAAGGAGAGATTGCTTCCAATTAGGCATTTGCTCCTTCTTGGTCTTGGACAGCAATTTTTTTCCTTTTGTTATAGAGTTTATTCATTGCGAATGTCCACCAGACGGGTTTACTCTTCCTTGAGGAGGATGATTTTATTCCTGATTTCCATGCAGCTATATAAATACTCTTATAGTACTTTGGTATAGGTTTGGACATATGTGCCAGTTCCTGTGGAGAGTGGGCTGTAAAGCAGTCAGCTATGGAGAAGTTTTTTTGTTTGACTCTTTCGGGGGGTGGGGGCTCAGGGGCGATGGTGACTTTGAAAGTGACTGCTTTGTGGTCAGATTTTACCAGGGAGGCTGACACTGTAGGGATGTTGCAGTGGTTACTCATGTGGGTCAGTACCAAGTCCAAGATATTTTCACATCTTGATGTGTTGTTGACCAGCTGGTCCAAGACATTTACATTGACGAAATCAAGGAATCACTGGGCATTTGTGTCTTGGCATGAATAGTTCTTCCAATCTATGGTTGGATAGTTAGTCGTCCAGGATCAGGGTAAAGGGCTGAATCTTGAGGGATTCATAGAGGTCCAGATAGGTGGAATGGGCATCTTGAGTCAAAGTTGGGAGCCTGTCAGTGGTTAACTGCACCTGGAGTGTCTCCTGTGTGTCTTACTGTTTTGACCAGCCTGGAGGTGTGTTTGTCTTTTGTATATTGCATCTCAACCTACTTTTGCTTTGCTGACCACGGTTTGGGGTCTGAATGTATGCTAGGATGAGTAACCTGGTATACTTTCTGCTTTGCTGCCCACGGTTTGGGGGCTGAATGTATGCTAGGATAAGTAACCTGGTATGGCTGGGGTGCTGTCCACATCTTTAAACCAGGTTTCTGTGACTGCTCTAATGTCTGCACGGCCACTATGTGTGGTGTGGTGAGCAGTGGAGCTCGCGCATGTTTTTTGCCTCTGAGGTCTCTCTTGTTTGGATATGTTTTTGTTGAGGACCTCCGCATATGCGGGTGTGTGTTTTGTAGGTGTGGGTGGTGTTTGAGGTGTTGTGTTTGTGTTGACAGCCTTCTCAGTACCAGATATACTGGATTGTGAGGGAGAGAGCATTGACTGTAAGTTCTTAATGTAATTGCCAATTGGGTTCCTAGGTGGTGGTAGTAGAGGGTTGTCTGTCTACATAAGTCTCTTGCTACACTGTCTCAGGATGCCCATATCAACCAGACTGGCAAAGAGAAAGTGTAGGAAATTGTCTCTCCATATTTGTGAGAAACTGAGGGAGAAAGGCTAGAGAGCGGTAAGAGGGTAAAACGTGGAAGGTCTAAGAGTAGTACTACTAGGTGATCACACAAGTGCTACTAAGGGAAGGAATACCTCACAAAGGGTTAAAAACAGTGCAGCTGTAGCTCTGTATGCTGCAAACCTCTGTCAGACTATGCTATTCAATTTAAGGGTTAAGAACACAGTAAAACTCACAAAAAAGCACAGATTAACCACTTACAGACAAAACATAACTCACAGTATGAAAAAATACAGTTAAACTGTAATGAATTGCAGAAAATAGCAAATGTGATAAATTAGCTCAAATTCACAACAGTAAAAAACATCTCAAAGTATAAGGCTACCAACAAGCAGTAACAAATGGGGCAAACTAAATGCAGTTGCACACCTAAGCACAAGCAAAATGAAGTAGGAAGAGGCACAGTTTTTTTTAAGTAGAAAGTGAGGAGACAGAAGACAATTCAAGGTTAAGAAGCTAAACGGGTGGGCCTTCACAACTGATCTCACTGTACTCCGTAGAATGAGCTGGTCTAATGGGACTGGGGGGGTGTCCAATATCATATTTATAGTAGAGGCAGGAAGCTCAAAAGCCACCACAACAATAGTGAGAACAGAGTTAAGGACTGAATTCACTAGAACTAAAAAAACGGTTGCACAGGTTAAACAGATATGCAGCAAATATTGTTTTAGTTAATTAGAAGTCCAAAAAATAGTTGAAAATAAGCACTTACCTTTTGTAGTCTCTCAGCGGGTTTTCTAAACAGCAGAGCAAGGGCAGAAGGCCTAACTCACTACATCTTTGAGCAAACAAGTCATTTTCAGTTATAACACTTTTAACTTTTTCATTAAAACATGCTAAATGTTTGAAATTTCAAAAGTTATGCTATCAGTTTTTCTCCTTTTCCTCACATTTCATGCAGGTACTGTGAGTGTTGGGGAACATGCTGTTCAGTGTAGTTGGTGTGTAGAACACTTGCACCCAAATATTCTAATGAGCAGTGATTCTGTAATACATCTAGGAACTTCACATATCTCTACCCAGTGCTTTTTCTGTATGTCTGATCTAATTTTTGTTTCTCATAGCATTCCTATCCGCTAGTCCCGGGAAATTCTACTGCTATTTTTTCCATGTTAATTTTTGTGTTCTTAGGTTCTGTCATAAACTTTACTAAGTTTGGCATTTCTTCCTGACCTTTTTTTTTACTCTTTTTCTAAATTCGTGTGCCAATCTCATGTAAGGCAAACAGTCTCTGTCTTCAAGGTTATCGTAATTGTAGCTTCATTACACTTTATTACCCTTTTTGGCTCACTGCAACTGTTCCCAATGTCTAGGCTGTTTCTTTAGTCTGTACCATTTAGCACCCTCTCCTCCTAAGTCCCTTCTGTCTTTTGTATTTAAGCTCATCCCTGTGGAAATCGCCAACATTTTCCATGCCGTAATTTGTTGCTTCCTTGCTGTTTGTGGACTTGTAGATCACATGGATGTTTTATTTATTTATTTGCTTTTATTCTCCTTTTGCAGTTGTGTCCAAAACCCACCTGGCCTCAGTGATTGCCATGCAGGTTGTGGTCAGGGACTGAATGACTTGACAGTTGGTTTGACAGAAAATGCTGTCATTTTCAGGGCTTTCGTTACTTGACCCAGTTAACTAGATTTAACATTTTTGACTTAACACTAGTAATTCCATCTGTGAGAGGTGTAAATAATTAATTGGAAAGTTTCCTTTTCACCTGTAAACATTCCCTGCGAGCTCCATACACCTCTGCTGCTGTGCTTCTCTAATTGCAACTAGATGTCTTATACCAAGGCTGTAAAAAAATCACTTTCAGGGCCTCCTAGAATTAAGATCAAATCTCAGCAAAAATCAGGTCACTCATCCACCTCATGCCAACCTCCCATAAAGAGACACCCTGAGCAAAAACTCTCCAAATCTATCACTGTAGACCGTAGCGGCAATAAAAATGTTTCAGTGACGGTGACTCTAGTGTCAGACATATCATCACTCAGAAGGCCAGACAGAGAGGGTTACCATGCGATGTCTTTGAGGCTAGGGACCATAACTCTTGACAGATATGACTGTGATATGGTTGTGGTACATGCTGTAGTGAATGACTTGAGATGTAAGCTGGGGGTGTGAAATACGAATGGACTGAGCAAATATGTTCCATTGTTATTTATATTCTACGTGCTGTAAAGTGAGAGAATCAAACTTGCTGAAATAGAAAATCAAGCCAGCTTTGTCTTTGAGGCCAACTGTGAATAAACAGTAAGCAAAGTATCTTCCCATGCGAGTTACATGGAAGTGCCTTTGGCTTCCCTGGGCAACAGCTCTGTTTATGAAAAAGTTCCAGTTTTCCATATAAATTATAGGATTCCCTTGGAAAATAAGGAATGCTGCTGTAACATTTCCTAACTCTTGACACTGAAAAAGCTACATTTCAGCCTTAGATAATAGTCGTTAAGCCCCACAAATCTTCCCTTCATGTGCGATAAGCAGCTCTTCACACTCCTCTGAACGTCTTATCATGTACTGCTTGTTTTAAATGGGCTTCTTGTACTGTCACCATTTCAAGTCTTAATTGTTTTAATGTACTGCAGCATCCTATTTCTCTTCAGTACATTAATGTTCATGAGACAATTCTTGTATGTAATGAAAAACAACATTCACCTCATGATCAGAATTCTGAGCTTATCGGTTAAAATGCATATGGGCAGGAAATGGCAACCGACACTGTTTTTAGCAGAGGTTGGGAAATGTGGAAACACCCTGATTAGGTAAATCAGTTAAAATATCCTAATGATATTATTATTTACTATTTTTTTGGTTATTGGCTCAACCTTCTCAACTCCCTTAGTAAGCGTGAATAAAAAATGCATTAATTTGGGAATTGTCATAGCTGTATAAAATAGAAAAGGTACCTCTGTCCGAATGCTTTTTTAATATGTGGGACGTCCTCCCAAAATTCAGACACTCCAGGCAGTGACTGAGCACCAAGACGCATATATGCATGCACTGAATTATTTTTGGTAACAGTGGCTTGGTTGCTTGTGGCTGCCAACCAGCTGCACCCATTCCAAAAGGTCACCACATGTGCTATGCCTCCATTTTTTCACTTTATGCTGAACTGTCATTCTTATTAACAGAGCCAAAACTGTAGCTATTCTATTAAAAGTTGATGGAAAAAATGTGCCCTTTTTAAATTGCAAGTCCTCAAAGCCCCCTCATTTCAGCGAGATTTGAATTAGTGATGAAGGGCATTTCTAAATGACATTATTGTTAAAATTCACTTTCATCGAAAAAAAAATTCACTTTATTTGAAATTGCTTATGGGATATACTAATAGCACAGTCTCACTGTAGTTATGTCCTTTAAGGTGTCATTTCCAGTAATCCTCCACCCATGGCTTTCCAGTCAGCCTGCAAGCCACTATGCTTAAAAGCAATGTTAGAACAAGCAGATTGGTATTTAGGAGAAGTAGCCATCAGTATGCTGAGTTCTAAAAGAACCGTAGGGTTCATAAAAAAAAACTTAATAGTGAGTAGACCTGCTTTATCATGAAACCCAGTGGACAACTGTGATCGCATGGTTTTCAAGTTTAGCCAAGTGGAGAGTTTAACGTGTATTATTTAGCTGAACATGTCCTGTATTTACCAAATTGCTAAACTTGTACCCTGAATCATCAAGGCTATTAACACCTGAATTCATCCAGACATCTCTGTGTTGAATACGTCCTTGACTCAGGTTTTATTTGGAAACACTAGTAGTAATGTTAGCAGTTTTCTTATCACTTTGCAATTGGTTGGCATTTCTATTCTCCTGTCTTGTCTCAGCTGGATTCTTTGTTTGAAGATTGGCAAGAGACCTTGGACTTTCGTACAGCTGTTCTGTGATTCAGAAGAAAATATTGGGTTGATCCTTGCTCATCAGCTTGATCTTCCAGGCCCTCTGATAGGTCAAGCAAACTTTCACAAACACATCACAGAGCTATGGATCCTTAAATATTTTTATTCTTAGAGGTTACTGAATTTTGAGATAAGAAAGGTATAAAATCATAACTGTAGTATCTATAATGTACATTCTCTTATGACTATTGAAAATGGTGCCCTCTTTCTCATTGTCTCTATTGGACAGTCATTTTCAGCATACACTCTGTGGTCCTTAACCCTGGTGCCATATTGCCAACGAGATCTGTGCTTTAAGGGCATACATCTAAAAGTTTGTCTTGTATGTTTGGTAGCCCTTGCTGCACTGGGCATGAACAGACTCTCTCAAGCCTTGTTGCCAACTTTGGAAACCCATACTGCCAGGCAGGATGATGCTGAGTAAAGCAACTGCATTCTTGGGCTTTTGTCCTTTCTAGGGCCTGTGTGATCCTTATTTTTTTTTTCTTCTTGGCTTGGTTCCTACCATCTAAGTTTACTTTTTTTTCCTCATCTCCAAATGTGATACATTTTTCTGCATTGTTTTACTTCAGAGCTGTAGCTGAAGAATTGTGCCCAAATGAAAAGGTAAGTACTATCAGTCTCCCAGTTTTGTACAGTATGGGAGATGAAATTGTCTACCTTTCCATTCATTTTGCAGTTTTACTACAAGTTCCTAAAAGACATTTTGTAGATCTTTAGCTATGTCTTCCTTGTCTGGATTGTCCGTTTCAGTGTTCACTATCCCCTGAGCAGTCATGCACTCAGTCTAGGAACTCCTCAGTGGTTCATTATTAACTTACACTTTTATTGCTCTTTTCTGCAGCTGCTTTCCTTGTGTTTGTCAAAGACTGAAAAAGTTTGCTGATCCTGCCGTTCATTAAGAACAATAGTTTAGGATGAAGCATCATAGTTCTTTTGTACTGCTAGTGCAGCCCCAGAGCCAGACTGCCTCCGGAAATGTGATTCTGTTCTTGAGAGCCAGCCAGTGTAAAAAATGCAAGATGGTGGCACAGTGGTGGAGTGGTTGCATTGTCGCCTCACAGCAAGATGTTCTCAGGTTCGATTCTGAGCTGGGGTACCTTCTGTGCAGAGTCTGCATGTCCTCCTTGCCTTCATGTGCGTTCCCTCCGGGTGCTCTGGTTTCCTCTCATGTTACAAAGGCATGGATCTGGTGCATTTCTCCCCAGGCCTCCGCTGAAAATTAGCTTTGTTCCAGTCTGACTTTCCCAGTAAACAAATGTTAAATAAATAAAATAAATTGAGAGTTACATGGGTGTACTTAGAAACTACGGAATCTAGCTACAGAGTTCTGCAGTGGATGTAACCTGTTTAATATTGATATTCAAGAGCCACATAAAAGGCCTTCTATTTGTTTGAGAGGGTGATAATGCCTGTACTGCTGTGGCTAGAACCTCGGGTAGAATCAGGTAAGTAATGTGGATGATACTCTTCAAATCGCCGACAGCAGTAGGCACCTGGTTTTGGAACGTCACCTGGAATGAGCATGTCTCCATGATTATATACTTTGGATACAAACTCCAGTTTGCAGCCTCCTGTTACAAGAGATATATGGAAGAAGAGTTGTCATGGTAAACTGCCTTAATGTGGCATGATGGCCATGACAGCCATCTTGGAGGATTAAGGTTGAGCTGGTTTGCACTCCTTTAAGGATAAAACTTCATACAGTATTGGGATCACAGTAGACTACCTGCTTCTGAGGGTATGAGGGCTGTATTGGAATATCATCAAAATAGCAGTGATATTGTGGGCCAGTAATGGCCTGCTTGTGGCCCACATGTTTTTGTGGCTTCTTTGGTGCTGGCCTTTTGCCTGCCCTTCCCTGATATTCCCACATTTGTCTCCCTTCCCAAACTGCATGCACAAGTAAATGTTTCGTTATCTTCTCTGGCTGCTTCTCTTACACTTTTTGATGCCATGTCATGCATCTACAGTCTTCAGCTCAACTCCCCAGTGATGAATGACTGTGATTCCTATGATTGTGCAGTAGTGCTGCTATAAATGTACAGTAGAAAATGCCTACCTCATGCACTCCATTTAAATTTAAAGGCTTATTGCAAACCAGAAAAAAGTGAAGATTGCTGGATTTTCGTTAAGTGTATCCAGGTTAAAGAAGATATGTTAGAAATGCTTAGGGAGTCACTGAAGGAATATTATGGAGTTTGAGTGAAAGTGAGATGGTTGGCTTCTGGAATATGTGGTGCGCCAAAGGAAACGGACTGCTTGAGACAGGCATTTTTAAGACCTGATAGACAAGTGGTGACTTTATCTTTATGCCTTGTGCACAGACCTTTTGCTATGGTTAAGAAATCCTGTCTTACCTGTGGATTGCATAACTAACACTAATTACTTATTTGACAGCAGTGATGGCTTTGAGCCAAGTTTTCATTATAATTAAAATGTCATGATGTGGTAAGGCGAGGAAGACGTGAAGCTAGTTTTTATTTATTGCAGATACTACCATTGGTTATATGCACTTGTTTTAGTCATTATTGAATGCTCATGCAAGATTATTAGGGAAAATATAATATATACTGTTTGAGTACTATAGAGTAGGAGTTGAAAAATGGATCTGAATTGGGGTGTAAATCACCAGCTTGTATATCTTTAAAGAAGAGTGGGGAATACACTTTGGGGTCCAATGTAGCTAAATGTGCAATTTGTATTAATTTGTTTTACCGTAAATTTTAATGAGAACATGATTGATACTTTGATTTTAGGACGTATTTCCTTTGTGGAGAGTTAAGTAATTGTCTTCCTTTGGTATATCTGAAAGTTCCAATATATATTATAATTATTTATTATTTTGGAAACATATATTATTTAAGCATTTTTTTATGCACTGTTAGGAACTGAACATCTGTCCTAGTGTAGCTTCAAAGAAAGCTAGAAAAAAAATATGTAACATCCAATTACCGTAGTCATATTAAAATAAATTGGTATTCCTCCTGTTTTTCTAGCTGTTAAAATGTTTTCTTAGTTCCATCAAGACTGTGAACAGCAGTTAAATCCACATTGGATAATAATCACAAAAGGGAAATTAAAAATGAGTAATAGAAGATGTTCGTTATAAGGGATTTTACTTTTACTGCAGTAGTGATGTTATCTGTGAGGTTTGGGTGAACATTTGTACCACAAGAGTTTGCTCGTCCATTCTTGCAAAACTTCAGGAGTTATAGAGATACTGAGTTTGAGCTTTTTTTTTCTCTTTTCTTACCTTACCACATTCTCATTTATCAAACTGCTGATGAATTCTTGTTTTGAGTTAATTACTTTTTAAATGACCTATGATATCTTTGTAAAAGTCATCAAATATACTTTTAGGATATAAACTCACAAAAGGACCATCATTTTTTATATCTCTTTTGTTTGAGCATTGTCTGGTCACATCTTGAGGACATTACATGAATGTATTGTGAATGTTTATAAGATCTTTAATAAAAAATACCCTTCTCTGTAGACCTCAGGGTTGTAGAGGGAGAAAGGAAAATATAGGCATAGAAATGGAAACAGAAAAGGCAAATAAGGTTGCCATAATATAAGGTTGCCATAATATAGGCATAGAAAGGAAAAAAAAAAGGTTGCCATAAAAGAGCTTGCAGAGTGAACATCTAGTCACTGAGATACTGGTGGTTCCACATAAGTCTGAAATCACTGGACAAGAGAGGCACATCTTTGTCTGTCCCTTGTCCTCCGGTCCAGGCACATTCACATACAGTGTCTTCCACTTCTGATAACTCTGGAGTACAGCCAGGCCTCTAGTAATTTCTTTATTGCATCACAGCCAGATTACAGCCTTTTTGGAGAATCTTCCTTCTTAACTTTTGCCATTTCATCTTTTCCTCTAATGGAAATTACAATTTTTTTATCATAGGTTCATACTAGGCTATCTGCCATGGGGCATTTATAAGCCTAGCCCGAGTGTGTTTGGCTTTCGCCACCCTTTGATTTGAGTTTGCTGTGCCCTTTTTAAGGTTTGTTTACTGTGCCTCTGTCTAGTAGTGACACAGAAGTAATCCCCGGGGTAAACCTACAATTTCCCATCCACTCATCAAGATTCCTCTTGAAGAGAGTCACTGAGGTGCTCTTCCTAACATGGACTGGGATTCTATTCCAGAGCGAAGGGAGCCTCTGGGTTATGAATCTGTCCCTCCAGCATGTTCTATTTATTTCTGTGCTGAGGTTCAAGTCCCTCGAGCGCGTGGTTCTAAGGGATTTAGATTTTCTGAGGTGGAGCATGTCCATTAATTCTGGGTTGGACATAGCTTTGTATGTCAGGCATAGATTGCCTCGAAGTAGGCAGTCTACTGATGTTTTGGCATCCCAATTCTCTGATCTTTTTTCTTCACCTTATGGGGCCTTGGCCTAACTGAAACGTGATCCTTGGGTGCCTGGACCACAAGTACTAACCTTAGCTCCTAATTTCTTTGATTATAAAAAACATATATATATATATATATATATATATATATATATATATATATATATATGTTGAGGAGCATGTGTAAGTGTGGCATCAAGGTACGGTCCCACCTTTGCCTGTCCTGCAGTGCCATTCACCATGGATACAGTCTGCCAGCCTGAGAGGAAGAGGGGACTGCTCACAGCCAGGGTCAATGGAGTTTGAGTTGGCTTAGTAATTGACATTCTCTGACCACTGTCACTGCCTGAGTATATAACACTGACTGTGAAAACACTGTTGCCTCATGATATCTTTTAAGAGAACATTTTTATTAGGGATACCTTGAATTTGATGAGAACCAACTTTAAGTAGGGAGTAAGAGTTATAAAACATCATCTCACCATGATTTGTTGGATATGGAGGAGCCCAATTCTTTGGCTGTCTCCCAGTAGTTCGGGAGCATCTTGCTAGAATAAGACTTGCAGCTTCCAGCCCCATTGAAAGGCAGATAGCTGTCACGGTTTCTAGGAAAATCCAGGTACTTGTATAAAATACTGTAGTAGACCCAATGTTATGTCAGTGGATATCTCCAAAGACTCTAATCTAGTCCTAGGCTCAGCACTCTCCCTAGTGAAATTAGAAGGCAGTGGGTTAAATATGTGAAAAAGTGTGTATATCTGCAGTCTTGGGATCAGGGCAGTAGACTGCCTTAGCATATAGAGAACCTTGCAAAGGAAACAGACACTGAAACCCACTGGGACGGGGTTAGTGAATTATTACAGTCAACATGTAGAGTGGATGTGTGTGCTATGAAATGAGGTCTTCAGCGAATGATAGTGCTTCCCTTCTCAATATGTAAGACATCATAATTGAAGTATTTATGTGAACCAAACGTGCCCCATGATGAAAACTGCATCATAATTGAAGTATTTAAGTAAACCAGACATGCCACATGAATAAAATTGCATTAGAGCAAAATGCAAAATAATAAAAATGTCATTTTTGCAGAGTCGCTGTGCCCTACTGCAATCCCCACCACACTTCTGATCTATACAGTGGATATAAAAAGGTGTTTCAACAGTATTAGTTTAAAGGTGTGCACACACAACAAAGTTTTAGTTTAAGGGTGTGCACACTTTTGTGCAACCAGTGTATTGAACGTTTTTACTTTTTATACTTTCCCCTAACGGATTTGTTTGTTTTTCAGTTGAATTGTACAGGTTATAGGTCACATTAAAAGTGGGAAAAGTTTTGAAATTATTTATTGTGGCGGATTTGTTTGTTTTTCAGTTGAATTGTACAGGTTATAGGTCACATTAAAAGTGGGAAAAGTTTTGAAATTATTTATTGTGGTCTAATTTTTTTATATCACAAAACCTGGCATTTTAACAGGGGTGTCTAAACTTTTATATCCACTGTGTATCCTGCTTTGAGTTCAGAGAAACTTTGAGATGGGGATACAAGCATACCTTTTCCAACATTATCCTGTTCTCAGAGTTGTGCAGTCTCAGATATTGCAGTACATTACCAGTGACAAGTCATTGTTCAATACTGAGATATCAACAGCATGGCATCTATGCTTTTTCAGTTAGTGTTTACTGTTACTGTGCCATGTCAGGTAAAAGTCAGTGATTCCACAAAATATAGGTTTGTTGCATTGGCTGCTTTGGAGACATCTGTTTCTGAACTGTGACTGAGAAGCATGATAGTCTGATGATATGAGTTTTTCTTGAGGATGTTGAAGGAACAGTTGAATGGAGCTTTGAACAAGAAATTGTTGTTTAGGTTCCTGTCACAAAATATCTATATGAAGTTGGAGGGGGATAAGGCGATGGTAACTATAAAACAGCTTTCACCTTCCTTTTCCTGTAAACAGCAGGAACTCCCCCATATCAGCAATGGCCCTCATAGAAAAATAGTCCACAACAGAGAATTAAAAAAATGAATGGGTACTTTAATAACAGGCCTACAGGGCAGGGTGTTGGGTGGCATATCTCACCCAAATGACAAAGGCAGCTAGTATTGGCTACAGAGCTCCCATTTTTACTCCTCCCTCTCCCCTCTTTACGTTTTGGGTGTGTTTACTTTTTGGGTGTGAGGCTCTTCAATTTTTCAGGCAACGCAATTGTGCTTGAACTCTGACCAGTGGATTAGAGAGGCGTCTTTTCAGGCTTCAAAACAGTTCTGGGAGTTTCTGTCCTTTTTAGGTGCTACCTGCTCCAGGTCAGAATCTACCTTCTTTGCCATTTCCATTCAGCTGGTGGCAAGTAGAGCTTTGCAGTTGGTCCCTGTCAAGAGGAGGGTGGAGAGTTTTAGTACTGTATCTAGTGGCCAGGAAAGAAACCCTACAAACTCTTACCCGATTTGTCTTGGTCAAAGATGTTATTCAAAAAGTTCAGAATGATTACTTTACATGCCTTGCTACCACCTCTTCTCAGAAGTGCCCTTTTAGGATGTTCCACATGAAGATTCCTACTGGCACAACTATATCCACAGTTATTACAGGCAATGCCCATTGTCTGTTTACCTTGAAGCTATTAGGCTTTCCCATTGTGCAGGTCTTCAGAAGCTGAGCACCAGATTTTGCCCAGCTGAGCACAAGGGTCATACATGTTTACCCCTTTCTTGGAGGAGGGGTTTATGATGGCTTTTATATATACCTGGCATTGGTCAATCTGTGCATATCTGTCTGTAAGAAACCCCAGTCTCAGTCCAGATCACACCAGGATTTTCTTGGGGTGTGCATTGTCAATCATACTTTGGTACCAATAATTTTTTTTCTGTTGGGCAGCCCAGCCCAGAATGAAGTCAGGCGAAACCTTTGTTATTCTGGAACTTTTTCATTCATTGACCACAGCTGCCTCACTCTGCATGGGAGAATGCTTGCCAGGAACCTGAGAGTGTGTGGCAAATGGCCTAGGAACATCAGGAATACAAACAAATGTGATTTAAATGATGATTATGTTGTCATAATTTTTCAAGATAATGTTCAGGCTTGTCACCTTACATGTAATGAAAGAAGGTTTCATGGTGTAAATCGGTACATCAGGAGACGAGGTGTCGTATACCATACTCTCTGTGTAGACTAACCATGCTGGCTTGGAATTATCCATGTAATCTACCCCCCCCCCCCCCACACACACACACACACACACTTGCAGGATACATAGCAGACTACTTGAGCAAGTTTTTAAGTACTCTACATGAAAGGAAACAAAACATGGGAGGTGTTCCTGACCATCACGAGAAAATGTGATGTCTTTTCTGGGCTGTTCATCTTCCAGAAGCACCATCAACTTCAGTGTTTCTGCTTATGGCTGCCTTGCAAGGAACTTAGTAGCAAGTGTCGGCCGTTGGGGTAGGTACTTCTGTATGTCTTCCCCTCAATCGTCGTCATGCCAGAGGTCCTTTGGAAAAGAGGAAGAGAAAAGGCAAGACCCATTCTAATCCATACTGGCTAGGATGGTTTGATTCTTCCAGCTAGAGCAAGAAAGATCCACTCCTGATGCATTCTCATTCTCACTATATTTATTCTGCTGATTCAGCTGATAGGGTCCATAAAACCTTAGTGCATGTCTGATGTCAGCTTAGTACCTCAGATGTACTTATTCTTCCCAGGAGCAGTTTACACACTGCAAGAAAACTAACGTAAGAAAGTCATATTTCACTATATGAAAATTCTTTCTGTGGTGTGATAAGCATATAGCCTCTACCATGTCATCCTCTGTAGCGGTGTTGCTTTGACAAGTTGTCATTCGCCTCCAGCAAAGTTAATGTCATCTGTCTTTCTGACATCTGTTGGTGGATCCCCATTTTATTCCACTTAATTTGCTTATATTTTTTTTCTGAAGGGGACCATGACCTCAACTCGGAGACTGAATTTTGTTTCATCTTTGCAGTCTGTGAGCTGTACTGCACTGAAGTTACTGCCATTAAAAAAAACTCTTATTGGTCATCCCCTTTGTCAGGAGGATTGTGGAGTGCCATACCTTGATATGCAAGGAGCTTGTACAGTCTTCCATGAAGTGAGGGTGGTACTGAGGACCAGCCCTTCTTTTATGTTAAACTGTTATCACTTTTTCATAAGCCTGAAGTGTAACATTTTTACACTACAAGTCATAGCCACACCCCATGTGAAGGAGAAGCGTTCATTATTTTTGCCAAAGTGAAAGATCAGATCTCATGTTGTTTATCTTCATTAGTTCATGACGGATGGGTCTAGGTGCCGTCCTCGGAACCGAATCAGCCGTAATAACGAGCTTTGCGCTAGCCAAAAAATCCCCTCAAACTAAGAATAACCACAGTGCCCCTTGTCTCGTCTCCTCAGATCTTGTTTGTCACATAAAGTTTCAAGACGCGTCAGGCCAGCTCTCCTGCTAAGTGATTTGTTTTTCAATATTTCTTCTACATTTGTGATTTTTCTCTTCTAATCCTTTCTTTAGCTAGTTGTTTACATTTAGATATAGTTCCTCTCTGCGTGTGTGAGTTTTTTCCTGCCTTTTTTTCTATTTTTTGGGGGTATTTCTTCGTACCGTTGGTGGTACAGGCATCTCCCTTACCTCTGTGGTAGTTTCTAATACCATCGTTGGTATTCTCTCCTTTCCTTACCCTTTTACCTTCTGGGTATACGTTAATTGCCATCGCTGGTAATGTAAAAAAAAAAAAAAAAATTCTCTTTTCTTGTGCGTGTGTGTGTCATACAGGTAATTGTGACAGGATTTTTCATCTTACTGTTTTTTCACTATATGTATTGTGGATTGTAGAATACTGTGCTTTCTAGTATGGCAAATAAGAAAGGCAAAACAGGTTTCAAACAGTGTGATAAATGTGGCAGGAAGATGCCTAACTCCAATGGGCATCTGTCCTGCGTTTGTTGCGTAGGAGTACAACACTTAAAAGTTTAACCTCCATGCAAGCTCTGTAAAGGCTTTGGTGCCTGCACCTTAGCTGAGCGCAAGGATAAGTTGATATTAAAGGGTCTTCTAAAAACCCCTTTCTCGCAGGCTTTATCTGAGGTGAAGGTCTTAACCCCTCCTAAAAAAGAATCAAAGAAGAGGGGTCAGTCGGTACCTTTTTCTCCTCATTCACTGGAAAAGAAAGCCACTAAGGCCCATGTTCATATGGAACCAAAACAGGCAAAATTTACTTCTGCACCAGAGCCTAAAACTCCGTCCACGGTTTCATCCTTGTTTATGGAACCAATAATGCCTTCAACACCTACTGTACCGACCACTTCCATGGTACCACAGGCCCTCTCATCACCAAAAATAGTCTCTAGCTCGGACCCGATACTCCCTGTCTGTCGATCCATATCTTGGACAAGTAAGCCCATTTCTTGATCGGCCTGAGTCTCCATCGGGGATGTCAACCCATTCCACCAGGAGCCTTTCAGAGCCCAAGGTAGTGAGACTCGTGGATAAGCTCTTGGCAGCCAGACAAATCCCAACTCCTTCAAATCCTCCCTCCCACCCAGAGCCGAGGATTTTTCTCCACAGACTCTAGCGTATATTCTTCCTTCAACCTCCCCGCAAGTATTGGAGCCCTCAATACCCACGTCTATCTCGGTGCCAGCTCCTTCGGTTCCACTGTTAGCTCTTACCATGGTCCCTGGAGCCTACACTGTGGTCCACAACTCAATCTGAGATGACCCACCCTCAAGACCGTGACTGGTCTGTCGGCACCGTGACTCCTAGTACGACACCCATTTTTTCTAGGTGCCGTCTACGGTTCAGGTTACTTTGACAGTTCCAAGTCCTCTCACGGCTTCTTCCCTAGGAGTGGGTTTGATGGATCGGGGTGTGACTCCGGTTCAGAGGTTGTCTTTCTCAGTTCCAGGCTGCCATCCCTCTTTGGGCGGGCCTGCTTTCCAGGTTATGGAGAGGGCACTCGTCTCAGCAGGTTCACCGCTGGTTCCTTCAGCGCCAGAATGCCACATATACATGCCCTCTGGTCCACAGCTGACACAGTCCACTACGCTGGGATATTGGGCATGGGCACCTCAAGATACCCTACCGCAGGATACCCTCTCTTAGGAGTCCTCTTCAGATGCCCCCCCCCAAAGAGCCACCATGTAAGAGATCGTGCAAGAGGAAGCATGTGGAGTCCCCTGAGGAATCCCTTACTGAAGTTACAGATTATGATGAGGGGGAAGGGTCCCCACGGTCGCTCCCTGAGGATGTCTCCTTTGGAGACATACTAGAAATCTTAAAGCAGTGTGGGGACTGGAAGCACACCAAGTCTTACTGTGAGGATTCTGTATTCTTGCAGGCTTTCTGTGTTTGTCCCTCCACTTTTTGTGTGACTCTGCCTGCAGATGGATTAGTCCAGCTCATCATGCAGCATGCCTGTTAGAGTTCTGACATCGTTGAGCCAATCTCCCGGAGACCGGACAAAATACTCTCCCCTCCAGAGGATCACCCTCATTAGTCCAAAAGTTTGGCAGTAGGTGTTATGGTGGTGGTGGCGGCCACTAGAAAGGAACTCGCTGAGGAGAGTTCTGCTGTACACTCTCCAAACAGGGAGTCTCGGATGATGGACAGACTAGGGAAGCGGGTGTATGCTTCACCGACATCATACGATCCCTGAATTACGTGGCACACTTTACCCACCTCCAGAGGGACCTAATCACCGAACTCTCGGGAACCTTAGCAGGAGCTGTGTCTGATGAGGTACGTGACAAAGTTGCCTCATAACTTGCCAACCTGGAATCCATATCTAATTCGTCCATGTGGTTGATTTCTCATACTAAGAAGGGGTGGCTAGAGCAGTGGGTGCAGGCGCCGTCATGAGACATCACGCCTGGATGCACTTGTGTGACTTTGCGGACCCTTTTAAGTCTTCCCTTGTCAATGCTCCCATTGACGCTTCCTCTCTTTTTGGCCCAAAGGTTAAAGACACATTAGCTAGGTGTGAAAAGGATGGCAAGACCCTGCTGCGGGCGTATGTTTTTCCACTCCCTAGTGGTCCTACTCTAGGAATTGGAGAAGTGGAAAGATGTGATTCAGAAAATCCCAAGGGCCTTTCCGTGACACGTGTTGCGAGTTTTCTCCCCGGGGCAGAGGGGGAACTCATCAGAAAGCCCCCCCCCCCCGAGGTAGAGGGGGTCTGTGTAACTGGGGCTCCAGAGAGTCTTTCTCTGGGCAACCCTACCAGCGCTCCTGAAGAGCTGCCCGATTGCTTGCCTCTGGAAGCAGTCGGGAGAAGATTTTCTCTACACCACCTAGCCTGGCATTCCATAATGACAGATTCTTGGGTGCGGACAATAATTACCAGAGGTTATCGCATCCCTTTCGATCTTTACCCAAGGCCGCAGAGGCGAATGGAATACAGCAGCACAGGAAATTCAAAAGCTGCTTCTAAAAAGAGTCATCCAAGCAGTCCCACCAGACCAGATGGTATCCGGGTTTTACTCAGAGTTGTTTTTAGTGCCAAAAAGACAGGGGACTGGAGGCCAATTTTGGACCTCAGCATCTTAAACAAGTTTGTCAGACAGACAAAATTCCGGATGGTCACGGTTCAATCTATCCTCTCATTTTTGGAGAAGGATGACTGGATGTGCTCGATAGATATCCAGGGTGCGTATTATCTTATAAAAATGGGCAAACACTCCAGATTTCTCTGCTTCTGGCTGTGAGCCAATCTCTACCAATTTTGAGCACAACCCTGTGGTCTCTCCACAGCCCCCAAATGTTTGGCAGTAGTAATAGCTGACTTGAGACTGCAAGGATTCTGGGTGTTTCCATATCTATACGATTGGTTCTTTACCGCCCCTACAAAGTGTCTACTTCTTCTTGCCTTGCACTACACTCCACAACTAGCAAGATGCCTAGGAATCTCAATAAATGAAGAAAAGTCAAAACTGGTACTTACTCAAAATCTAGAGTTCATAGGAGTGACATTCGACACACGGTCTTGCCTGGTCGCCCTTCTGCTTCACAGGCTCCAGAGATTAAGATCTCCACTCCAAGTGATACTCTCTCAGGATGAAGTCCCAGGTCGTGCAGTCCTTCAACTATTAGGATCAATGGCGGCAACAATTATCTCTAGCAAGATTACACATGAGACTACTACAGTGACTCCTGGCATCACAGTGGTCCCTTTTAACAGACCCTATGTCCTTTCCGATCCACATAACAAACAAGACTTGAATTGGTGGATGAAGCCAGAAAAGGAATTATGGAGTCGCCCCCTTTTCACCCTCTCAGCCCAAAGCCATAGTGACCATGGACGCATCTCTGATGGCGGGGGGGGGGTGCATTTTCAGAGAAAAACAATTCAAGGCACTTGGTCCCTCATGGAGGCCAACTTGCATATCCGTGTCCTAGAACTGAGGATGGTGCTTCTGGTGTTGCAGGCATTCCAGTGTATCAACAAACGGGAGAACCAAATCCTACCCATTGTGTCGAGAAGTCCTGAGAGCTTGGCAATGGGTGATATCTTCCAACCGCTTTCTGATAGCAGTGCACATTCCCAGAGATTCCAACGTGATTGCGGACAAACTGAGCAGATGCATTCTCCTGCCTCACAAGTGGTCCCTCACCCCTGACATAACTGCAGAGATTTTCAGTCACTGGGGTCAGTCTTGCTGCGATTTGTTCGCATCTCCCACCAACTACAAATGCATCAGCTTCTTTGCCCTAATCTGCCCTCAGGGGGAATTCCCGAGGGACACTGTACTACACGACTGGCCCATGGGACTACTTTATGCCTTGCCTCTCTTTTCTCTGAATCCATAATTTCTAAAGAAAGCTCTTCAGTTGAGAAGCAAAATAATCCTCATTGCCCCCTATTGGCCCCTACAAGTCTGATTCCCTTTCTTTTGGCTTCATCTGGTTCACCGACTGCGGACACTGGATCCATCTCCTGGATTACTGTCACATCCACAAGGGTTGATCCATCCAAACCTATCGAGCCTCAGGCTGACAACTTGGTTCCTCCACTTCCAGTAATTGCCAGGCAAAATAATCCATCTTCCCCTGTATGAAAGATTCTTCTGGCTTCCCATAAACCATCCACCCGAAAATTTAATTTAGCAAATGGAACAGATTCATGTTTTGGTGTCGAGAAAAAGGACTTGGACCCCTTTTCATCTTCAATTAGTTTGGTTTTTGAGTATTTATCAAATCTACTCCCTTCAGGAGCCTCACTTTCTACTATTCACGCTCACTTAGCAGCTGTGTCAAACTTTCATAATGGTTTCCAAGATTCCTCTTTAATATCTCACTGGCTATGTAAAACCTTCTTGAAGGAAGTCACACATATTAAACCGCCCTTCAAAGAGCCTATTGAACCTTGGAATTTGATGCTAGTCCTACAAACCTTGACTTGTCCTCCCTTTGAACCTGCTGCCACTTTCAGTATGAAAATTTTGTCTTGGAAAACTTTATTCTTGGTAACAATTACTTCAGCAAGAAGAATATCAAAATTACAGGCCTTGTGCGTAAAACGCCCTTACATAGTTTTTCACAAAGAGAGAGAGTCACTTCGGACTAACCCAAAGTGCCTAAAGTTGTCTCAGAATTGAGTATTAATCAGTCCATTGACCTGCCAGTTTTCTTCCCACATTTTTCTAATAAAGGAGAATATCATTTGCACTTATTGGATGTGCATAGACAATTACACTTCTACTTGTATAGGACTAAATCACTACAAAAATCTGACCAATTATTCTTGTCATTTTCAGGACCCAAATAGGGAAAACCTGTTACTAAAGTAACTTTGGCAAAATGGCTGAGAGATGTATTTCCCTTGCCTACCAGCAAAACGAAATGCGTTTGCCAACTAAAATCAAGGCCAATTCGACCAGATCAGTTGCTACTTCAATCGCTTTTCATTCCAGAGCTTCTATGGATGACATGTGTGCAGCAGCGACATGGGCTACTCCTCATACCTTTATCACTCATTACAAATTGGACAGTACCTGCTATGCAAAGGAGTGCCGAAGGGCGCTCGTTGCCTGATGTGCTGAATGTGCTGGAGTGAATCCAGGATGCAAGATGCATCGAGTAAAGTGTGTTGTTTGGTGATATAAAACATGGTCATGGCTGCAGTTAATTCCCGTGGATAAATAATTTTACTACAGCAATGATTTGTTTTGTTTGTAGCAGATGTTCTTCATCTCACATTGCTGCAGTCCTTACACTTGGGTAGTCCGCTGTCCTCGGTCGGCCCAAATATCAAAGTATTAGGCTGACGTCGGTCAAGGCGCTTAAGACTGACATCAGCACGTCAGGGTACAAATGCGCATGACCGACGTCATATCCTCAGTCTTTTTTGCCGCATGGTCCGATGCAGAAGCAGCGTTGCAAGTGCCGTTCGGCGTTCTGAAATTTTTCGAATTCAGAGTTTCAGACCGAGTCAAAGTTGGCTAAGTACCCGTTGGGGAATATTTTAGTTTTTTCTTGCCTCAGTGGTTTACCGGATGTCAGAAAAAGTGAATAACTGTATTTCTTGTGGGACACAGATACCGCATAGGGACTATCATACTTTGTGTATTCCTTGTTTGGGGCCTGAGCACGACGTTGTTGGGTGTCGCTTTTGTGCTAGGTTCAATAAGCGCACTATTAAGCGAAGGTTAGATTGTGCCAGGTTGGTCTTCGGGAAGCGGTGCAATTATAATATGCCGTCGGATGCTCCGCCGCTTCTTCGAAGAAGCTCAAAGACAAAGCATCTAAACCCAGGCAAGAAGAGTCGTCCACGGACGCCGGTTCTTTAGAGGCGTCAGTGGAACCGTGGTTCCGGGAGGCTTCTCTGGAGTCCCAGGGGGAGACTTTGATATTGCAGGATGTGGCCTCTCAGGAGGCAGGTCAGGCTGAAGGGGCTTCTCAGGTTACTGTACTCCCCTCCCTTCCTAGGGTGGTTAGGCCCTCTCCTTCTGTTTCCAAGGCTTCTCCCAGAGGCAGGCCAGGTTTAGCTTCTGTTGGTGTCACTCCTAGTTCATCAGGATCTGTGCCCAAGAAGCACATGCTTAAAATGGCAGAAGATTTAATTACTTTGATTAGAGGTTCTTTGCCCCCTCCTGATAAGAGGCCTAGGGTGGAACCAGAGTTGGGGAGTTTTGAGCAGGCTTCGGATGTTTCAGAGTCTTCGGCTGAGGACTTGCAGGAGTATTCTCCTTATTCTGATTCTGATGTAGATGATTCTACTCCTTCTGCTTCTCCTCCAGAGGATTTTTCTTTTTCAGAGACTCTTCATTCCATGAGGGAACATTTTAAGTGGGAAGGTCAGGACTTCTCTGATTCCAGGAAAAGGCTTAGGGAATTTTTGCTTTTACCCCAGCATAGGCCTTTGGCTATACCTCCTGTTCTGGATGTTGTGGAAGATGTGTTTGCAGAGGCTTCACTTAATCCTGATTCTTTGCCTCCTGCTCCTGTTAAACCGGACAGGTATTACAGGGTGCCTGAAGCTCATAAATATCTTTATAAGAGTCCTAGGGCGGACCCAGAAACTGTTAGTCAGGGACCTAAGGGTGTCAAGGCCTCTGTTGTAAAAAATCCGGTTCCTCCAGATAAAGAGGCCAGAGCTTTGGATAGATGGGGAAAGAAAGTCTATACTTCTTCCACCTTAGCTATGAGGGCTTTGAATTGCCAGTTTCACATGTTGAAATATCAAAATTATCTTCTTTCTCAATTGAAGTCTAAGGTAGATGCTCTGGCGGAAGGCATTGAGTGTAAAGAATTACAAGATTTGGTACATGTCTCTGAACAGGTGGGTAAGCATTCTTTACAATGTGGTTTTGATGCTGTACAGGCCTCGTCTAGGGTGGCTGCCACTGGGTCAGTTCTTTGCAGGCACGCCTGGCTGAGGGATCAGAATTTATCTGACCATGTTAAGACAAGGATTTTGGATGCTCCTTTACAGTCTGATGTGTTGTTTGGTTCACCTGTGGAGTCAGTCTTAAAGAAAATGGAAGACAAGGCTAAGTCTATGCAGGCTGTTAAAGATTTTTTGCAAGTTCAGCCTCCGAAGTTTAGTAGGAATTGGCCTGCTAAGGGGTGGCCTTACCCTTCTTATGATTCACAGTCTAGGGGTAGATCTAGACGTGGTAGGGGCAGAGCCCAGGGCTCTTTCAGACCTAGAACGGGAGTTCACCTGCACAGTCTTCGGTGAGGGCAGGGGCCAGTCCTTTCGTAAACAGGCCCAATGACCTACCTTTTCAGCTGCCAGATCCTTCTTGCCTGGCAGCACCTTTGGGAGGAAGGTTGGCACTCTTCAAGGAAAATTGGAGTTTGATTACCCAAGACAGATGGGTATTGGATATCATACACCAAGGTTACAAGTTTTATTTCCATACCTTGCCTCCTTTCAAAGGCATGCCAGACGTTCCTCCTCAGCAAAGACTAGAGGCTCACAAACAAATTTCTCTGCTGCTTCAAATAGGGGCCATACAGCCGGTCCCTCTGCCAGAAGTGGGCCTAGGATTTTATTCTCGCCTGTTCCTAGTACCAAAGAAGGGGAACACGTAGAGACCAATTTTGGATTTATCTATCCTCAACACTTATCTGGACATTCCCAAGTTCAAAATGTTGACGTTACAACAGCTTTTACCTCTGCTGGGCAAAGATCACTGGATGGTGACTCTGGATCTCAAGGAGGCTTACCTTCATGTTCCTATCAGGCTAAGTTGCAGGAAGTATCTGCGTTTTCGGGCTGGGACTTCTCATTATCAGTTCTCTGTGTTGCCCTTTGGCTTATCTACTGCGCCCAGAGTGTTCACGAAGGTTCTGGCTCCAGTGATAGCTTTCTTCAGGCTAAAAGGAATACAGATCTATCCTTATTTGGACGATTGCCTGATTCTGGCCCAAGGAAGGGACGAACTTCTTCATCATTTACAATATGTGATAGCAGTGCTAAGATGCCTGGGGTATTCTGTGAACGAAATAAAGTCCAGTCTAGTACCCTCTCAGGACATGTGCTTTCTGGGTGTGAGACTGAATACAGCATCCCAGATGGCCTTTTGACCCCGGACAAACAAAAGAATCTTTCTCTTTACTTCCATCAATTGTCTCATCAGTCCAGGCTGACTGCAAGGACAGTCCTTCAAGCCTTGGGGTTCATGGCATCTTGTATTCTGGTGCTTCCCAATGCCAAACTGCATATGAGGAAGCTACAATGGTATCTCAAAAATGTATGGACACAGCACTGCCAAGATATGGACACTGTCATTCAGATAATACCTTGCATTCAAAAGGAATTTTTGTGGTGGGCTCAGGAATGTCACCTAAACAAGGGACTCTCTGTGACCCGGCCAGAGGCGAGTCAGATTCTAATGACAGATGCCTCGGACAAAGCTTGGGGAGCTCATCTAAATGGAAAGTGGGTACAAGACACGTGGCCTGCCAGACTACAACATCTACATATCAACTTGAAGGAGATGTTAGCAGTCCAATTTGCATTAATAGCTTTCAAGGATTTACTTCTTCCAGGGCAGGTGTTGGTTCTAACAGACAACACAACTGTCATGTGGTACATCAACAAGCAAGGGGGAACACATTCTTATCCTCTATGCAGACAAGCAATGATTTTGTGGGAGACTGCTCTCAGTTTACAGCTAAATCTTCAGGCAAGGTTTCTGCCGGGAGCACAGAACTCCTTAGCAGATGTGTTGAGCAGACGAATTATGGATCCCCACGAGTGGAAATTGGATCCTCATGTATTTCAGAAATTGACAGTGTTATGGGGAACTCCAGACATAGATCTGTTCGCTTCTCCACTAAACTACCAGCTGCCAAAGTTTTGCACAAAAAGGTTTCATCCCACAGCTTGGTAGGTGGATGCTCTTTCATTCAATTGGAGCAATCTTCATGTGTATGCCTTTCCACCTCTGCCTCTCCTTCCAAAGGTACTCCTAAAGGTCAGACAGGACAAGCCAAAGATGATTTTAATAGCTCCAGATTGGCCTCGACAGCACTGGTACCCATTACTGAGAAGTCTGGTACGGGAGCCTCCATGGCCTTTGCCTTCGATTCCACACCTGCTGTCTCAGGAGAACAGTCATTTACTCAATGTCAAACTTCACTCTCTTCCCCTAACAGCCTGGCATATTCTGTTTTAAACCCTGGAGGGTCTCAGCTTCCACAGCAAGTTTTGAATGTTATTTTGGAGGCCAGAAGGCCTAGTACAAGGAAAGTGTACGCAGATAAATGGAAGAGATTTTTATTTTGGAGTACAGCAAAGGAATTTGATGTTTCTAAGCCTAATTTAAGTGTGGCTCTTCAATATCTTGCTGAGTTACTGGACAAAGGTTTGTCCTTCTCTTCTATTAAGGTTCATGCTGCAGCAATTTCTGCTCACTATGACTGTGACCCACCATTGTTTTCTCATCATTTGTTTAAGCAATTCCTTAGAGGGGCAAAGAATTTAAGACCCCCACGTAGAGCTCCTACTCCTGCTTGGGATCTCAATTTTGTGTTGGAGAAACTCACTCTACAACCTTTTGAGCCTGCAGCTACTGCCGAGTTGAAATATTTATCATGGAAGACTGCTTTTTTGTTGGCCATTACCTCTGCGAGAAGGGTTTCTGAATTACAGGCCCTTATGGCGGTTGAGCCTTTCTTAATTTTCCATAAGGATAGGGTATCTTTACGTACTAATCCTTCCTTTATGCCTAAAGTGGTTTCTAGTGTGGCTTTAAACCAAACTATTCATTTGCCTACTTTTTATGCAAACCCCAAAATAAAGGGGAAAAGATTTTGCACACTTTGGATATACACAGGCAGTTGCGATATTATTTGAGCAGAACTAAAGGGTTCAGGCAGTCTCAGCAGTTATTTGTTTCATTTGCTTTGGGTTCTCAGGGCAAGCCTGTGTCAAAACAAACTATTTCTAAGTGGATTGGGTTTTGTATTGCTTTCTGTTATTCCCATCATGGTAAGGAGGTTCCAGCTGGGATTAGGCCTCATTCCACTAGGGCTACTGCCACTTCTACAGCTTTTTAAGGGGTGGCAACTAAAGATATTTTGGAGGCAGCTACTTGGAGTTCAGTGCATACTTTCTCTAAGCATTACCACCTTCCACTTTACTCTAAATCTAGGGCTGGTTTTGCCACTGCAATTTTACAGGGCATTTTGGCAGCCCCTACTGCTTTATAGTTTTGCCATCCTCCCTTACCTCTGCTTTGGGATTCTACCCAAGTGTAAGGACTGCAGCAATGTGAGATGAAGAACATAGTACAGTTTTGTACCTACCATAAATGTAGATGTTCGAAGATCCACATTGCTGCAGTCCAATTTACCCTCCCTCTGTAGTTAGAGGCGGGTGTGTGGTTTGGGTTGTGAATATTGTGGATATTGTATATATTGTACATATGATTAGTGCAAGGGTGGTTGGTTGTTTTTTGCTGTCTTTTGGTTTTGACCTTTCTTTTTAGGGTCTTCTGACATCTGGGGCAAGAAAAGACTGAGGATATGACGTCGGTCATGCGCATTTGTACCCTGACGTCCTGATGTCAGTCTTAAGCGCCTTGACCGACGTCAGCCTAATACTTTGATATTCGGGCCGACCGAGGACAGCGGACTACCCAAGTGTAAGGACTGCAGCAATGTGGATCTTCGAACATCTACATTTATGGTAGGTACAAAACTGTACTTTATTGTGAGCGCTCTCACACAGCTGTACTGTAGTCAGGATCATCCTTAAAAGGACTCCATTGTGTTTTCTTACAAGTCCCCCCACCACCACTTTTTTCTTGTTTCCTCAGACTTTGTTTCACACTTCTTTTTTTTTTTTCTCCTTCCTTTTACTACATCTGAACTGGGCAAGAGTGCACTAAAGCAATTGATGGAAATGATCAAATTTAAACTAGAAGTCTGGGGGCTATGGGCCTCCTAATTCAGTATGTGGGGTTCAAGATACCCTAATGTGCATTTTAGAACTTTTTAAACAAACTTTTATTCCAGTGGTGTCCTGAACAAAAATCATGATTAAGGACTGAAATTGTCCTTTTTTTTCTTTCAAGGAAAAATTAGTTGTGTCCAAGGCTTAGTGTTTAAAACTTACATAATTAGTAACTTTCATGCTGAGAATACAGATCTTTGTGAGGGGGTACTAAATCATATGTGGGAATAGTGCCTCCCCTTTCCAAAACAAGAATGTTGCCTTCTGTTTATCTCTCTGGTGTTAGATTGGGATAAAAGGAAAAACATGTGGACATGATCATATATTTCAAATGTTGTTGTCATGCTTGGCATGCCTCCCCACCCCAGTCTCAAAAGAGAGCTGTCTTCTGTACTCCATTGATATCAACTTGTGATGAAGGAGAAAGAACAAGTTGAACACAGTAAAACATTTGAACTTGTTGCTGTTAAATGTGTATTTACACAACACGTCTCCCTAAATCTACCTGCAAAAGTTACTCCGTTGTATATACTTCTGATTTTTGATTGTGAGGAAAGTGGAAAAATAATCACAGTAATGTATTCCAGCTTGTTGCTCCTAGACACACATTGACCCCAGAAATTTATATAATATCCCTCTGTCCACACTTGTCAGGTTTGATTGCGATAACAAAATAAAGAAATAATGACTAATCGCCCCAGCCCCAACCTAAGCTATAGCAACCTTATATGGTGAGGAAGGAAGGTCAGGTCAGGAAGCTCTTACTAAGTCTATGTCAGTGTCCACCTATAAAGCCAGGAGTGAGAGGTCACCAGGCCCATAGGAGTTCTAAGGGTCTAAATGTTCTCTGGTCTACATTTGCTTTGTTCTTTTAAAGACAATACTTGACTTGTTAACTATTTATTTTTTTATGTTACCCAGAAAATGTTTGTATGGGTCCACCAATATTTTTAATGTCCATTGATTAAAATAGTAACACACACACACACACACACACACACACACACACACACACACACACACACACACACACACACACACACACACCTGCATGCTTACCAACAGACACATTGGAGGAATACCAGTTCAGTTGAGGGATGTATTTGCAATGTTAGAGGAAGCCAGCATACCTGGGTAAAACCCACATAGAGACAAAATATGCGGACCACATAGAGAAGGAGCCATTGCTAAGAAAACAACTAAAAACAAGTTCTGTGAAGTGACAGCAGTACGTACTTTGACAGTGATAATTTGCTTTCACACACATCATGCCCAGCCTTTCAGGAATAACTACTTACTGTGTACATTGCTGATGTCTGATAGTGATGGAAAGTGAAATAAATCATACCTGGCTTGTTACTGTTAAATGCACTGCAATATCATCACACATAAATGTGACACTGCTGCTTCCACATCAGTCCAGTGATTGCTTAACAGTGGCTGGATAGCATAAAGGGTCAGTTTTATCTGTGTTTTGCATCTGTACCCATCCATTGCCATGTAAGCCTCGGATTTCTGATTAGGATTAAAATAAAGGCCACATTAAAGTACTCCAGTGTGCTTTATAGAAATACACAGCAGTCCAGCAGAGCTAGATAAATGACTTTTTTTTAACTTTAGTATGACAGGGTTTAAATCTTCATCCACAGCTTCTGTACCAACAGTTATAGCCACATTTGTTGACTTTTACACCTCATATATCTTTAAAGGAGAACTGCACACACACACACACTCAAAAAACACGTTTATTTCATTGTGGCTTGGCGTTTCCTACATTTTAACACCACTCTGAGACTATTTACAGTTTTTTAAATATTTTTATACTAATTTCTGAGTCTTACCACATGGGGTATGGCATCTTGAAGTAATTCTGATTGTTTTAGGCTTCCTCTAGATATCCCACAATGCAGTGCTTGTCTGTAAAAAAAAGTACATCATGCAGGGATCTTTCTTCTTAAAGCTCCTGCCACTGCATTGATTTTACATGCATTCACTGCTGTCTTTCAGTTAGTTTTAAGTAACATTTCATGCCATTCAGTGACTACTTAAAACAAACAGTGCAAATACCACAGAACAGGCTTTCAAAGTGCTTTTTATTGCTGCTTCTTTTTACAATGGCTAAACTGCAGTCTTTCAAGCCTGAATTGTACTATAACTGATCTCCCATCCTCGTTAACACGTAACTTCCCTAGCTGTCAAAGTGCTAAGGGTAATTTGAGCTGTTACCTGCTGTGATTGACAGCTCACAGCAGGAGACTTGACTCCTGTACTGTTTCCTTGTTCTAGTCTTTACTTTCTGTATGGGTAGGTGAAGGTCCAGGGAGCTGTGAAATCACAGCATAGGTGGGTTTTTAGGACGGTCATGGTGATGTCAATTTGGGGAGGGAATTGGCCAGAAAGCTACCTGTATTCAGTGGCCTTGATGACATCAGTGAATTGAAGACTGCAGCAAGCTTTTCCAGGGCATGATAAAAGTTTTTTGAAAGTGAAACCACCACAGTACAGAAGATACTGTTCTAGTGGAGAGAAACAATCAATTTAAGATATTTTAAGTGCTGTATTGTTGTTTATTCATAGAAGGGACAGTAAACAGGGGGCAATGGACAGTGAAGTTGAGCATTTAATAATAGAATCATGTCCTTTAATGTGGTAAAAAAGACTGCATTAATATAGTTTGACCGTTTCAATAAACGCACACTAACTATGGTGAAGTATTCTGCCTTTCTTTGTGCAAAGACTGACTAGCCTTGCAAATCTAGATTAATTACTATGTAAACTGAGCAAAAGACAAAATAATAATTTATTTTCATTCATTGTCAGGATTCATCAAGTAGTTGTAGCCACTTCATTGACATTGTGTATCCCTGTGTATTATTGTGATAAATAATGTCTATTGTATTTCAGCTGTGCACATTAGCAGTAGCTGCAGTAAAGTATTCCATCTTATTGTGCACAAATTATTAGTACTGTAAATCCAGAGTAATGTCTTGGACTTTATCATAACAGCAGTGTCAATCATTTCACCTATAGGCAATTCTTTATGCAGCAATTACAGCTACATAATTGAGTGTACACGCCTCAGATGTCTGACTGTGGTAAAAAGTAATACAAATAACCACAGTGATGCATTCCAAGTTGCTTCAAATACACGCTAGACACAGAACAACGTTCCAACTTGCTTTGCACAATTGCACCATAGACCTAAAGAGTCAGATTAAACTGAACAAACAGCAGGGTCATTTACTTTCATCCACAGACAGCCCCCTACCAAGTAGTTATAACTACTTTTGTGTACAGCTCAGACATTTGATTTAGTAAAATATTGTATAGCATAATATATTCTAGTTTTGTTTCAACAAACAGTAGCCACAATACTTTATTCCTGCTTGCGTCATACAAATCACATTCGTTCTGCAAAGTAGGAATAATTGGCAAACCAGAGTGGGGTTAATCATTTTCATCCATAGATAACCCGATCCCAACAGTTGTGGCTTCCTTGCAGTCTGTGTACTCTCTGGTGTCCAACTGTAATAAAATAACTGTGAATGTATTCCATTTCTGTTTTCATACATACTTGCTAGCCAGCTATAGTGAAGTACTCAATCATTTGTTGTGGAAAGCAATCCACTGTTTATATCCAGTTGGAAGTATTATCTCACAACTTTTGCATCTCTTCCTAACATGCATTATGTATACTTTTAAATTTAAAGTTTGTAGGTCCCACAATCTAGACAGCAAGCCAGCTAGGTCATTAGGACAGGGTAGAAAGCTTGCAAATTGAGTTGTTTAGCACCTCTTCCATATGAAAGTTACAATTATGGTTTTGAGCAGGGCCACAGCAGTTTTTGTTGTATTTATTTTAAATTAAAGAAATGGTGCTGTTGCATCTCTTTCTCTAAATAAATATCAGAAAATTGTCCTTCACTGAATGGCAACCTAGATAGCGACCCACTTTGCTTAGTGGTATGGCTCTGACCATAGTTAGTATGTTCTTCACCCTGCCTAAACAACACAGTTAAGAAGTAAGGTTGCTGAAAATGAATTTGGTGTGAATTATATACCAGAACTTTCCCTGGGAATTTGAGTGGTTGAAGATGCTTTCATCAAATGATGTTGGTTTCTTTCATCTGGCATCACAAAGATGCATAAGGAAGAAGCCTAGAGCTACATCCTATTATTTCAAGTCATTGTGTATGCCAGAACAAGATGCAAGATGTAGAATTGTGGCATATTTGCAGTGTTATGGGTTCCAGAGAGAGAACTTGGAACTTTCATAGGTTGTCAAGCACCCCCATCCATAATGTGTCACCCTGGAATTTGCCTTTCCAGATTTTTTTGCTGTACTTATTTATTTTTGTTTGTTCATTTTATTGACCTGTTGGGTGGTCTAGCTTTTATGCCTTTTTTTTAGCAGTGTCCCAGGTTCTGTAGAAGAAGCAAAACAGCAGTACATAGAACACTGGTTCTTGAAAAAAAATGTGTACACACTAGTTTCACATTTAATCAATTTTTAGTCATTGATTTGTCAGATATGTAGAGTTATCATTGAACATTGATGGTAATACTCTGGTCAGACAGACATTACATTGCTGATTCAACAGGATGACTTGATATACTTGGTGTGAAATACAGAAAGGGTTACTGTGAGTGGTAAGCCTTAACACCTAATCCCACACAGTAACCTTCTGTAATTCAGAGACCACTCTACTACACTGAATTTCTAAGAGTGGAAGCATTAATTTGGAAAGGCAGTCCTGTTGGCTGTGGTGTATGGTAATGAGGCCATCCACTGGATTGGCTAATAGTTATTAGCCGTGTGTCTTTCCCTGGAAGTGACTATAGCTACCAACGTATGATGCCGAATGATTCAGGGAACCTCTGGGCTGGGTAAATTACCAAGGTCAGCTGAAAGACTTATCTCTGCCAAATTGTGGCAATCGTCTGTTGAAGGCAATAGAAGAAGTCACTGTGCAGGTAAGTTCAGTGACGTTTATCAGAGATGTGGTATGTGTGTCTGTCTGTGTGTGTGTCTGTCTGTGTGCGTGTGTGTGTCTGTCTGTGTGTCTGTCTGTGTGTGTAAGTGAGGCCGTGAGTCTGATCGAGTGTGTGTGTGAGAGAGTGTGTGAGGGGTGTATCTGTTCCAAAAAGATGCATAGCCTGCCAGGGACAAAACCACTGCAAAGTGCTGTTAGCATGAGCAGTAAAAAAAAGTGGGATTCAGTGATGTACAAATTAACTGATAAACAAAGTCTTCCTCATTGTAGCTAAAGCTGTTTCTGAATTGTAGTTCTAGCAATCACGATCACAGCCCAGATTCTGTGAATCCCAGGATGTTCTTTACACCTTCAAAGCTGATAAATTCAGTTCCAACTTTATTCCCGCCTCCCCATCAACCTTCCCTCAGGAAATACCATCAAATATAACCAGCCCCTGCTATCACTAGGGAACAGGTCTTTAATACTGTCTCTAAGACCAAGAACACTGCATCAGTGGGTCCAGATAGTATTCAAGAATGCCTTACAAATAGTATGAAACATGATCTGTCTGGCCCTGTGTAATTGCTGTTTAACTGTAGCCTCCATACAGGCTTCATGCCTCATGAATGGAGAGTAGCAACAATCATCCCTCTGCACAAAGGTGTGCCATCTACAGACCATGGAAACTATAGACTGATAAGTCTTGTTTGCAAAACCATGCAAAGAAGTATCATGGAAATGACCATTAATAGCATAGGAAACATCCACACACTAGACCCAACCCAGTTTGGTTTCATCAAGAGCAGGTCATGCCTTTTTAACTTGGTGGACTTCTTTGAGAATGTCGCCAAAGGAATGGATGAGGGCAAAATGGTTCACCTCCTAGTTTAACCTGGCCAAGGCACTTGACACCATCCCCTTCTCAGACATTGTTGACAAACTCAAGAGGTCGGGTACAAACCCTTACATCTGTCTCACAGACAGGACCCAGGGAGTTTGTAGTCAATTCAAAGAGGCCACTCACAAGCAGAGTCCCTCAGGGATTGGTCCTGGGATCTCTCCTTTTTAGCATTTACTCTGAAGACAAGGCAGACATCAGTGACCTCTTGTTGACTAAATTTGCAAATGACTGCAAATTATGAGCGGTCATTGAATCGTCCACTGACACAAATGTTCTCCAGGAAGGGCTTACACAGACAAATAACAGGTTCCAGAGACATGGACTAAAACTAAATGCCAAGGAATGCATATTATTATCCTTCAGGAAGGCGTCCACCTCTGGTAATCATCATATTGACAGAACACACCTAAGAGTTTATCCAGTAGTCGGGGACAATTGGATAAGGAACAGTAATCTAGCTTTGACCATCACTTGTCTACAGTAGTGAGGAAATAATTCAATGTTGTGCAACTTATAAACAAATGTATGGCATCTAGGTCCAAAGAAGTCATTGTTCCAATGTATTCAGCATTCATCAGACCTATTATTGTGTACAATGCCCCATTTGGTATGTATCTAACCAGGCATACCCAACAATTGGAATGTCCACAGAGGTTCTTCACTAAAAGAAGTAAGTAACATGTCCTATGTAGACCTCCTCAAGGTCATATCCCTGTATTCTGTCTCCTACAGGCTGTTGAGGGAAGATCTATGCTTGGCATACAAGGCATTGTGAGAAGACCCACCCTGTCGCACCTCCTACATATCCGCTAAACAAACAGCACCAGAATTACCTGTTCTGAAGACTTGAACCTTGCCTGTGATATAAATAGGATCTGCTGGAGAGACAGGTGTGTGTCCCAGACACTACCCCATCTCTGGAACTGGCACCCTGTTCATGTGAAGCAGAGTTCCTTCTTAACCCAATTCAGATGTAACTTGGACAGTTGGATGAGGAACAGGAAATTCATGCATGGTTTGCCACCTCTGTCCCTAATGCACACAGGCAGCCTGTAAATAGTTAATCTCCAAGGCCCCTGCTTGTAAATGTCTCACCTCCCAAGCCCCTCCTTACACTTATCAAGGGTACCAGAACTTCTCAGAGAGTTGGGATGCATGACTAGGCATAAAAAGGCCCTTGTGGTTGTTAGGCTAGAAAACACCTATGACCCTATTCAAAAACTGCATTAGAGAAATCTCTGCAGGCTGCAGCTAGGAGTTTTGTGGTAAAATGCATCTAGAATTAGTCAAGACAGTATTTTCCTTGTCATGTTATACTCTTTTAAAGCTCTTACTCCCCCTTCAGATTAAGTTCCATAATTTTTACTTTTGTGGAGAGTGTTTATCTTTGTTTGTTCCATACCAAGGCCTGTTGGGCATTTTTTTTTTGCTTCCTTTGTAGTTAAAGTTGCTGTGTTATTGGCTTAAAATTTCAACCTTGCTGCTGTGCTGTTTTTTTTTTTTTTCTTAGTTCTGGTTTGCCTTGACTTTAACTGGGGTTTCCACTGTTTCTCTTTTAGAAGCATGGTTTTAAAATTGTAAATATGGAAAGAAGAGTCCACCACAGGACAAGCATAACTGGTGCTTGTCCTGTTTTGGGGAATAAAATAATGTTCACAAATGTGAAATCTGACAAATTCTTTGGAGACTGCAGAAAGCTTCAGTTTATTAAGGTTCCAAACCGTTAGAGCTGCATCCTGCAACCAATGGGTACAGGGTTTGATTCCTTTCACCTCTGTTTGCCTACTGTGTGACTCTGAGCAAGTCACTTAAGCAGACAGTGCCCTGGTTATCCATAAAAAGGGTTACATGTTCAGCGGGCTTACCCAGTTAAGACATGTATAAAGAAAAAGATAACTAGACAGTGGAGTACAAGTTTTACCATCATGAAAAAAATCCCTTTCATCCTAAGTTGGCAGTGCTTTGTAGCAGTAAGTTTAAAATTAAAATGGTATGTATGCTCTTCGATCTCTTCATCCTAGAAACTGACACTTACTACTATTTATTTCCTCGTGTCCTTCCGTAACATTATCATGTGTGTAATACTAATAATCTCGCTCTCTCCTTGTCCTTCAGTTTCTCTTCTGCACATTACTCCTCCTTGTCTCATTCTGTTACACTGTCTGTTTTGGCATCAGTAAACTATTAATCTGAAGTAGGATATTCATTTGTCTGCAACCTGTGGGTTATGGATCCGATATCGGATCCGAACCGGCATGGTTTTCCAGCTATGGATCCAAGCTCTCAGCTCCTCCCCTCACCCATAATGCCCTGCTCTACCCTCATGACCTCAGATCTCGTTTGCCGCTGGTGACTGGATTTGGGTACATAGCTCTCAGCTAAGTGAACTCTTTTCTTGTAAAAACAGAGAATTTTTTGGTTTTTGACTGAATTTGTGTGAAAGTTTAAGTTTCCCTTTATTATAGTGTATTTTGAGTTTATTTTAAGTTAAAGTAAGTAATTTTCTTATTCCTCCCCTCGCTGTTGCGTAGAGTGTGTGTGTAGGCCTGTGTGTCTTTTTGTTTTAAGTTACTTTCTGTAACTTTTGCTGGATTATAGATTATGGCTGACCAGCCTAAATCTATATTTTCGAAATGCTCCGAGTGTGGCCATAAGCTCTCCGGCTGATGGCCACACTGGGTGTGTCTTGGGGTTGAACACCTCACATCTGGTTGTTCCATTTGTGCAGGGTTCAACCCAGGAGCGGAGGTCCAAGCTGGTCTTGGCGGGTCTTTACCGCCAGACTCGGCTCCGCCTCCGCTCCTTCGGGACTCCTGCGGCTGCAGTTGTTCCCTGTGGCACCCTCCTGCTCCTGGGACTCAAACTCCCGCTTCTGGAGAGGAGAGGGATGCTGCTAAGGACCGGAGGGAGAAGCACCTGGCGGGCCGAGACCTCTGTTTCGCCCCCAGCCAAGGCTTCTCCCGGCTCCGTTGTCGGTTAGGTCTCCTCCTTCTCGGCTCCGGTCCCCTGTGTGCTTTTCACCGGGTCCTGAGGAGGAGGAGACCCGATCTCCGTCGAGGCCATCGAGGAGGCACTCCAGGCCTACCTCGGTAGCCTCTTCGAGATCTACCCATAGCCTTTCTGATGCTGATCTGGACCGGATGATGAGAAGGTTCATCCAGGCCCAGATGCAGATGGGAGTGCTCTTGCCTCCCCCTCGGGAGCTCAACACCCTTTTAAGCCTATTGCTCCTTCTCCGACCCGCTATCCGGGTTCGGAGCAGCTGGAGCCGAGCAGCCGGGGGGAGGTCGGAGCCGATAGTACTTGGTACCGGACCCGACCCTGCCCTCGAGTCGGACCCGATCTCGGAGCCTGGATCCGAGCCGGATCCAGGGATCAGTGCTCCTTGCGCCCGTCTGTGTCGGAGCGCACTGTCCTTCGGATCGCTCGATCCACGATCCGAGGGGAGCCATTGTCGGATCCTTTGGTGTCGGCTCCCCTTCGCCTTTGATGTAGTGGAGAGGGCTCTGTTGAGGGTCTCCGGACCCCGGCACTTGCTTCGGCTCCGTCCGCCTCCTCTGCACTGGGCCAGGCTTCCACCATCCGGCCCCTGGGACAGCCCGTTTCTGTGCCCCAAGTTGCTCCTCTGGAGCAAATTGCTGCTGAGGACTCCTCTGACAGCCCCCAGAGGAGGCCCTAAGGAGGCACATTGACTCCCCGAGTCTCTCACTGAAGACACGGACTTGGAGGAAGGGGAAGGCTCCCCACGGTCACCCCGAGGATGTCTCCTTTGGAGACATCATGGAAATGCTCCGTATAAGGGTGGTCTGCCCCCAAGTCTTCCTCGGACGAGTCCGTGTTCTTGGAGGCATTTGAAGCGGGCCCGTCTACCTCTTGGGTGTCCCCCTGCCGACCCCTGGTGGACCTTATTACCACCAGGGCGTGGAAGGAACCAGACACCGTGGAGCCAATTCCCAAAAGACCGGATAGGATCCTTAGTCCGCCATCCGACCGGACCCATTGGAGTAAGGGGCCTCCTGTAGATGCCATGTTGATGGCGGCCACAAAGAGGGAACTGGCTCAAGAGAGTCCCTCAGTCCACCCACCGAGCAAGGAGTCTCGGATGATGGACCGCTTGGGGAAGCGGATGTTCAGTTCGGCGACCTTCTCGGTAAGGCGCTGAACTATTTGGCACACGTTATTCGGATGCAGCGAGATCTTATTAAGGAATACGCTGCATCCCCCCCTGAGTCCATTTCGGAGGAGGACAGAGTTCTGCACTCCACCAAAATGGCCACTCTTAGGTCAGTTACAAATACTTCTATGCGGCTACTCTCCCATGCAACGGAGGGCGCCGCTAGAGCTGCAGGGACAGGACTGGTCACTAGACGTCAGGCCTGGCTCCGTCACTGCGATTTTTCTGAGCCCTTCAAGGCGTCATTTCTTTGATGGTTCTGCTCTGTTTGGCAAGACCGTTCGCGAGGCGTTGACCCAGAGCGAGAAGGACGGGAAGACGCTGTCTGCCGTCGGAATCCGCTTCTCTGCACCCCAGAGGCCCTATTCTAGGAACCAAAAGGGTGAGAAGAAGATGTGGTTCCGCAAGTCGCAGCAGTCCCAGCCTGCTCGGACAACCAGTCCTTCCGTGGCAGAGGAGGACAGGGAGGACGCCGCCCTAGAGGCAGAGGGGCTCCCAGAAACTTCGGGTCCAGGGAACCTTTCTCTGAACGGCCCGCAGCAACCCTGAGGGTTGCCCGACTGCTCTACTCTGGAGGCAGTCGGGGACGTTGGGCACCTAGCGGCATGGGAGTCCATAACATCGGACCGCTGGGTGCTCCAAATCATATCCAGGGATATCGCATTCCTTTCCTTCACCTTCCAAAGATGAAGTCCCTCCCAGACGTACCACCCGGTCGGAGGCCGCTTTGGCAGAAATTGGCCATCTGCTAAAGAAAAGAGCCATCCAGCCCGTTCCCCAGACCAGATCGGATCAGGGTTCTACTCCAGATTCTTTTAGTGCCAAAAAGACGGGGAACTAAGACCAATCCTAGACCTCTCTCTCTTGAATCTGGCAGTCCCCAAAGAAAAATTCGAATGGTCACTCTGCAATCTATTCTCCCCTTCTGGGAGAAAATCACTGGATGTGCTCGATAGATCTCAAGGACGTACTACCACATCCTGATGGACAGGCGCTCCAGGAGGTTTCTCCGCTTCGGCTGGGAGCCAGTCACTACCAGTTCGGGTCCTTCCCTTTGGTCTCACCACAGCCCCAGGGTGTTCACCAAAGTACTAGCAGTGGTAGCGGCCCACCTGAGGCTTCAGGGGTGCAGGTCTTTCCCTACCTGGACGACTGGCTTCTTACGCCCAACAAGGCATCTACTTCTCTTGGCCGAGACTCCTTTCTCCATCTTGCTCCATTTTGGGCATCACAATAAATACAAAGAAGTCCAACCTGGCCCACACAGCTCTTAGATTTCATAGGGGCCAGACTAGACACAAGGAGTTTGAGCCTTCCTCTCTGGACAGAGTTCTAAATCTGCAGCTCCAGGTGCGGGCCATTCTCCATTCAAGTTCTGTTCCAGCGGAGTTGGTCCTGAGGGCTCTAGGGTCCATGGCTTGGCTATAGCACTTCTTCCTCTTGCCAGGCTCAATATGCATTCTTCAGTGGACGCTCTTAGTACAGTGGTCATACCTTGCTCTCCCATGCATCATCCCATAGCGATCAGCAAGGCTTGCAAGCGGTCCCTCTTGTGGTGGCTCCACTCCCGGATCTCCACAGGGTCGCCCATTTTGTGCTTCTCCCCTCTCGCCACGGTGACCACGGACGCCTCCGCCTCGGGTGGGGGCACTTGGGCGGACAGTCCAAGGCACGTGGAACGATTCAGAGACCTTACTGCATATCAATGTTCTAGAGATGAGAGCAGTGCTCTTAGCGTTGCTAGCACTTCAGGACTTTCTTCCCTTGGGAACAATTGCAATTCAATCGGACAACATGTCTGTTGTCTGGTACATCAACAAGCAAGGGGGAACAAGGTCTTACCCTCTTTGTCGAGGCCATGAGAGTTTGGGAATGGGCAATCTCCACCAATCGCTTTCTCATAGCAACGCACATTCCGGGTCGGTCCAACATCCTAGCGGACAAGCCCAGTCGCACCATTCTGACCCCTTACGAGTGGTCTCTCAATTGTCAAGTAGCGGAGCATATTTGGGGAACCCTTCATGCGATCTTTTGCTTCTCCCTCAAACACCAAGTGCGACAGTTTTTAATACCTCCTCCGGAGGTACCCCAGGAGACGCTCTGGTGCATGCTTGGCCACCCGGTCTTCTGTATGCCTATCCACCCTTGCCTCTGATGCTGCAAGTCCTTCAGAAAGCCTCTCGGGTGGGTTGCAGAATGATTCTCATTGCTCCATTCTGGCCTCGACAGATCTGGTTCCCCTTCCTAAGGTCTCACTCGGTGAATCCTCCTTGGATTCTAGATCCCATCGGATCTGATATCCCATCCATCCTGCATTCCTCCTCCGAACCTGGACAACCTGAAGCTGACCGCTTGGCTGCTCCAGTTCCACTCTTGATAAGGACTCCCGGTATTTCTTCACCGGTAAAGGCTATTTTGGTGGCGGCTCATAAACCATCCACTAGAAAGGTTTAAAGCAAATGGAAACGTTTCTCTGTGTGGGCGGAGCGGCAAGGCCTGAATCCCTTCACGGTTCCTCTCCCTGTAGTGCTTGACTTTCTAACCTCTCTCTTTAATGATGGTGCCAGCAGTTCCACAGTCAAAGTTCAACTGGCGGCAATTTCTCACTATCACATTGGTCAAGAGTCTATTCCTCTTATGTCAGCCAAATTGTGTAAAACATTTCTTAAAGGTACTTTTCTTCTCAGGCCCCCTATAAAACAAGCAGTTCCTCCTTGGGACCTTTCTTTGGTCCTACAGGCCTTGACCGCTCCCCTTCGAGCCACGGTGGATGTCAAATTCTTGTCCTACAGGACTGCCCTTTTGGTAGCCATTACATCTGCCAAGAGAGTTTCTGAACTTCAAGCTTTATCAGCTAAACCTCCTTACTTGGTATTTCATCCGGACCGTGTCTCCCTCAGGACCAACCCGTCCTTCCTTCCTAAAATCGCTTCTGAAGCAAACATCAATCAATCCATTAACCTCCCTGTTTTCTTCCTAAATATGAAAACAAAGGTGAATATAAGCTACATTCACTAGATGTTCACAGGCAACTTAGATTTTATCTCAACAGGACAGCTGGTCATAGGCAATCCGACCAGCTGTTTATTTCCTTTGCAAAATTCAATTTGGGCAAGCCAATCTCTAAAGTTTCTCTGTCCCGCTGGATTTCACAGTGCATTTTATTGGCTTATCAAGCGTCAGGAAGGCCGGGTGTTCATGCCCATTCAACCCGGTCAGTATCTACCTCGGCAGCCTTCAAGGCTAGGATTCCTCTAGATGATATTTGTGCAGCAGCCACGTGGGCTTCATCTCATACATTTATTTCCCACTATAAGTTGGATCTTGCATCTAGGGGTAGAGCATCCTTTGGCTCCTCCGGAATATCCTTCCATGACTGCCCAAGATTCAGGTAGCTGGGGACTCTGTCCCACAGGTTGCAGACAAATGAATATCCTACTTCAGATTTAGAAGTTATGTACTCACCATAACGTTCCATCTGAGTAGGTGTATTCATTTGTCTGCAACCATCTATCCCCTGGCCTTTTCAGTTTCCTGCATATTCCTTGTTGCCCTTTTTAGGGTATTGTTGCTTTGGCAAACTCGATCTGAGGTCATGAGGGTAGAGCAGGGCATTATGGGTGAGGGGAGGAGCTGAGAGCTTGGATCCATAGCTGGAAAACCATGCCGGTTCGGATCCGATATCGGATCCATAACCCACAGGTTGCAGACAAATGAATACACCTACTCAGATGGAACGTTATGGTGAGTACATAACTTCTAATTTCTCACCTCCATGTGTTATTAGAAATATAGCTGAAGTGTGCTATTCACTTCTGCAAAGTATCTTGCTACTTGTAATACATATTGTATTTGATCTCAGTTTCTCCAAACAATATTCTGTAAATGTGTTTGTCTGTTGTGGGGGATTTTAGCTTATTGTATATATTTATTTATCAGCTGTTGTAAAATATTTTTGTGTGTGTTTGTGGAGCCTTTCTTCCCAACTCATTGTAAAATATTTAATCTGCTGTGGAGCTTTTCTCTTCAGTCCTCCTCTAAAAATGGGCCATTAGCTCAGTCGGACTTTCCTGGTTACCAAAGGACAAATAAAAGAAATTATATGAATAAAATTCATTGGAACTGATGCCCTTGCCTTTGACCTCAGAGTTGACCATCTTTCCATTGCTTCTCATTTCCACCAAGAGTCAAAAATACAAGTTGAAGGAAAAAGCCTTCCTCGAAAAAAAGAAAACACTGGTAGGACTGGTTCTTACACAGACTTTAAGAGTTGAGATGAGTAAATGTTTTTTCAAAGTTTGATATCTTTTCAGTAGACAGGAAGTCTACTTCTAGACTAGCTTCCAGATGACTGTCTTTCTTCCACCCGAACTTGACTATGGGCTTAACAGAAGATCTGTGCGTTCTCATTCTCATCAACTTCTGTGGTGGATGGAGGCCACTTATTTTTACTGTTCTCTCTTTCTGTTGGTAAATTAGCCTATATGATGTCATTGTCACCAGATAGAAGCTTCTGTGCATTAGTTATGGTTCCAGTCTTGACACTGCTGTCCTGTGTCTATAACTCTGCTGCGAACTGAGACGCCTTAGTTGGTATCTTCGCTGTTTAATCTGCTGATGATGTTGAGTCAGCCAGGCTCAATTCTGGGTCTTGGGCATTGGCACTGAGCTGAAGCTTACTGTCATAGCTAGTCCTGATAGGATTGACATTTCGATAATCATTATCAATACCCTGGGCATCGAATATTGTGTTGGTGCAGCCATTGATGCTGGTGTTGCAGGAATCACTTTTTGGTAGCTGTCTAAATTAAAATGTCTTTCCTGACTCAGACCATAAGTCATCATCTTGCTGAGCTTGTAGATGTTGCCACTTGTCAAGCATAAGTAAAGGGTTTTAGTGGTCTGTGTTGTGCTGCATCATTTTGCCAGGCTGTCACTGTAGTTCTGCCTTTGGTCCACTCCTTTTTTAGTTTGCCAGAAAGCTGCTGTGCAAGAGGAAGCACGTGCACTCCTGTTCTGAGTCCCTCACTCCAGTGTTGAAGATGAGTAGGATGTTGACTCTTCTCACTCTCTCCCTGATTATTCCAAATATGGGGAGGTTTTAGAAATGGTGCAGTAGAGAGCTATGTCCCACAAACTCGCTATCTTTCCAACAGAAGAAATCTTAGTAAGCTTTTTGGATTTTCCATCGGAATTCTTGAATGTTCCCCTTGTTGAAAGTGTTGACACTAGGCACCAGTACGCTATGGCATAGCCTAGGTGCTATGCCTCATGTACCAAGACACCCACAAACACAACCCACTTATTAACCTTGCAAGATGTCCCACTCCTTCAGAAATGTACCTTAAGAAAAAAAAAAGTCTTAAGCTTTGCAACATAGAGGCATCTACTTCCATACAAGAACAACCATGGTGTCCAGGTGGTATGAACATGTAGACTGCTGGGTAAGAACCAGTCAAGACCATTTTAGGACTGTTCCTTTTGGTCTTACCACACAGCCCCTGTGGAGTTCTTCGTAATAGATGCTTGTAGTTGCAGCAAACCAGAGGTTGCAAGATGTATAAGTTTTTCTCTAGCTGAATGAGTGGCTGCAACTTTCTAGTCTGTACCTGGGAGTCTCTGACAGGTCTGTTTCAGTTCATAGGAATCTCAGTACTTAAGCCGTGGAGCATGTGATAAATACAAATACCGTGATCTACAGTGTGTAAGACTAGATAAGTAGGAGTTTTAATCTCATTGTAGGCTACTTGGTGTGCATTTGTGTTCTGATGGCATAATATGATCGGCGAACACTGTCAAATCTCATCTGAAATCATATTATCAGGTTCTTGCATTCATTGTCTGCAGTCTGGGCATGGTCACATGGAAGGTTGTTCTATCATTTGAAAGAGTCATGTTTCTTCAGTTCTTGAGCTCAAGGATCTGTCAGTCACAATTTGTCAGAGCTCATTCTTGATACATAAAATTGGGATTAATGACAGCTGTAATACCAGTGGTACCCTTCGCAAAATATCCACAAGAAAGTTCAGTTTACTCTAAATTCAATGATCACAGATTACTGACAAGTGCCTCAGCAAATCAAGATATTCAGAATCTAGAAGTCCCCTCTGAAATGGTTGTTCACCTTCCTGATTTGAACAAGGCAACCCTTTCGGATTGCCACCTCAATAGTGGAAGTCACCGCTAATGGCTCTGTCCTAGGATGAGTAGGGGACATTGTCAAGGGTATATGTTCCAGTGTGTGCCTGGTCACAGTTTTCCGGAAGTGAGGGTAGTCTTCACACCCCAAGTTTTCCAGGGGTCCCTATCTCTGTGAGATGGCCACTCTCATCCCATGTGTCGAGAAGCAGTGATAGTTTGGGAATGGGCTTTGATTGATTAATTTATTCTTTTTAACAGACTACGTTCCAGAAGAAGCCAGTAAACAAAAATTGCACTTCCAGTTAATAGCTCAGTTTTGATGCCACACAAGAGCTGAGGGTGACCCCTGTATATCATAGTAGCTGTTCCCTCACTGAGGTGAGTGTTGTGATCATCTGGTTTCCTTCCTAGCCAATGTCAGGTGGAAAACCAGCTTCTATTCCCTTATCTCCCCCCATTGTTAGATTTCTCTGGAGATGCTTTAGTTCCGATATTTAATATCTCCCAAAGACCTTAATGCCTTTCCCCATTTCCTCTGATTGTGAGGTTCACCCAGAAAGCCAGACAACACAAGTTCGTAGTCATTTAGTAGCCCCATTTTTCTCCTTAAAGGGACAGTCCCAGAGATCTTTTTGTTTTGATTCTGGTCTTAGTTTACATTTTCAGTCTGGCTTTCTCAGCATGTCCCAGCTTTGGCTGCGGGGGTTGGGGGAGGAGTGCTTGATTCATTCATTAGTTTCACTTGTGCTTTTTATCCTCAGAGAAAAGTAGCCTTTGAGGAATTTTATGGCCTCATTTTCTGCTGCCTTGCAGGAATGCATATGAACAATGCAAAGATAAAAGTTTAGTAAACAAGAGTTTTCTGTTGATTTCATTTCATGTTTTATTTTTTATGGATTTTCTGAATGCTAGCTAAGTGCTCTGATGATATGCATGACTGCCACTTGCTGTGTAGAAAGCATAAGAATGATGCAAGTTTCGAATAGTAGTAGAAGCAGTCTTTTGTTCCCACTGTGTTTTTTTTTTATATCTAAATATTAGCCAAGTGTAATGGTTTTCTGACCTGCTGTAAAAAAAAAAAAAAAAAATTTTGTACAGTGCAGCAACCAGTGATATTTGTTGTTGTCTTTCGGCTTTTCCCTGTTAGGGGTCCCATTGCTTTCCTACGGAGTAAGGCGAATTCGTCAGTAGACTGCTAAGATTTAGTATGAATTCTCTAAACCGACTGTTTTGACTGTACTGCTCGCAGTTACTCCATGCAAAATAATTACAGGAAACAAAAGAACTGCTCAGTTAAGATAATTTTTGATGAGTTCATAAAAAGTAAACACTGAAAGTCTTGACTAACCGCCCCCACCACAAACGCACATAAAAATGTAGTAACCTTATTGTTTACCACTGATCAGGGACTGAAAGTTTTGACCAGAACTGAATATTGTTAATTGCGTTCACCAGAGGAAGTGAAAACAGGGCTGCATAATGTAAACTGAAACCAGGAGTAAGGTTGATGATGACATGGTAAGTGGATGGTGACAGCTGGGAGGTATCAGGACAAGTTTCTTTCAGGCAAAAGTTTAGACTCTGGGATTGTCCCTTTACGTCTGCTTCACCTTGCTCATGCTTCACCTTCCTAGGAAAAAAATGCACCTGCAGCCCTTTAGGATCCTTCCTCTCATTCTTCTGGGTTGCCCCATCTGGGACTTCAGTCGTTGTGTCTTACCTCATTTTTTCCAGTTTCAGTGATGACCAGTAATCCATTTTTCCAGTTAGGGTCGTGTAGATTATTACTTCTCAGAAACCTAGTTCTTGGAAAATGTATGAAACCAAGTTGATCATTTTTTCTCTATGGGTTTTATTCTAAGGGCATGGACCATTGCATTGCTCTTATGCCTTCAATGTTAGAAAAACATTCACGTATCTTTTGATTCTGATTTTTCTTATGACTGTAATATTTTACCTCGCTTTCCTTAATATATATATAAAGACTTTATGATAGATACCTTTCTTTTAAGACCACCTGTGATTTATCCTGTTCCTCTATGTGATTTGTTTTTATGTTGGTAGGACTTTGTCCCCACTGCCTTTCCTTGAGCCATCATCTTCAGGAGAATTGACGTTCTTTTCCTTGTAAATACTTCTGGCTTTAATGATGGCCACAAGAAGATTATCTGAGTTGCAAGCCCTATCATTGCATACTCCTTACATAATCCTCCATAAGGATGGAGTATCCATACATACCAGTCCTTCCTTAATGTCCAAGGTAACCACCAAAACTAATCTCAAATCAGTCTGTACATTGCCCTTCATCTTACCTAATAATAAAGGGGAATACCTTTTGCATTGTATGGATGTGCATAGACCAATCAGATTGTGTTTTATAGAGCAAAGCATATGAGAAAAGACTCTCCCTTGTTCATATCTTTGTTTTCTATAATGCTGCTTGTATGTAAGGTGTCTTATGTGACTTTTAAGTGGCTGAGTGATTGCATTAAAGTTTGGTATGAAATGCTCATAAGACCTAAGGGTCATTCTGATATGGCTAGAAACTCTGATAAACAGCCTTGGATGCTATTTGTGCTGTGTTTTCATAGATTTCACCAAATACTTTTGCAAAGCACTATAAACTGGATGTAATATTCAGGTCTAGGCCTCGCTTCAGCTCTACTGGCAATAGAGTGGGACCACCTAGAAAAATTGTCATGGGATTATGAATTGTTAGCGAGGCACAAAACCTGATGATAGAGCTTGATGAGCAGGCTTGTCTTCATTTTCATATATGCCCTCCTCCTGTGGGGTATCCTCTAGAGGTTTGTTTACTTTTTGTGTGCTTTGCACTGTGTACTAGAGTTATGGAGAGTATGGCTTCAGTTGGTGCATTATGGGTAAAGGACAAGGGCTTGTTTCAGCTTCTAAAACTTTTCAGGCTACTGTCCTAACATCTTGAGCAACATTATTCTTGCTGTTAGTGAGCGTGGACCTTCTCATTCAGTTCTGTTATGGTGAGCACATAACTTATTTTAGTTATTTTACACTATTGTGGATGGTCATAAGGAGTAGTGTAGAAATCATCCAGTCCCTTTAGAAGAAAAAGTTCAGTTACAGCACTACTGTTAAAAATGTTGGTGCAGCTGTAGCTTTTATACTTCAGGTGTATATGTTTTCAGAAGACAGAGTATAGAATTGCAATATTTATTTAAAGAATAGTTGCTGAAGCTGTGTAATGCAGCTTTTAAAATGTCTATACCACAGTGTTTCTGTTTGATTGTTGCAGAGTTTGTTTCTTTAGTGATATTATTGATAGAGAGACTGTGGTGAATAATAACCTTTAATTGGCACTAGACAACATTAATTGACAGTACCTCACAATTTCTGCAGTTACTGTGATGGTCAGATGCTGTTAATTTTAGTGTTCACTAGTCAAAGAAAAAAATAGAGGAGAGAGCATGCTGTATTATGAATGCATTTAATACTTGACAGGGCTGATAGAAGTCCAGAACACAGCTCCACTGAATGTATTTTTAAACAGCTTCATTAAACATGATGTTTTTGTAAAAAGTGACATTGATTCATATCTTCTTCTTTCGGTTTTCCCGGTTAGGGGTCACCACAACGGAACTCCAGTCCACTAATGATTGGCAGTAGATTTTTACGGTGCCGAGGTGCCAGCCCGAAGCCCAACCTTCAACGAAGGCCCGCCCATTCACGCTTGTCTTTCGAATGCCACTCTACTGCGAGGAGGATATGCAGACTCCGCACAGAAGGCCCTCTAGCCGAGAATCGAACGAGAGAACCTCTTGCTGTGAGGCGACAACGCATAGTAGTAAAAAAGAAAACAATCCATGCTATAGTTTCCTTTGTTATCATGACGTATACATTTTATCAATTTTTATTCACGCTAACATTACATGAATCAATCAGTTCTTGCCTTTCCTTAAATTTCACTTCTCCTCCTGAACATTTTTCTGCATGTATTATTCCTACAAATTCCATTTATTTGTATGTAATTTGCTATTTCTTCTTTTTGACTACCAGTTCATGTTCTTTTTATCTTGTTTACAATATCCAGTTCTTTATTTACAGTTGGTTGAAATTTTGATTTCCATTTTCTAGTAATTGCTTTTTTTGCAGCCTACAACATTAAACTTAGTAAGGCTTTACTGTGTCTGGGCAGTTCAGATTCAATATCTCAGCTCAAAAAGAACAATTTCTGTAGTTAAAACCTTTTGATCCCCAAGCATTTCTGACAGTTTTCTGTAAGAAATTTTTAAAATCTGTCACTTTGCTACATTCCCAAAAATATATTCCCGGTTACCACTCTCTTCCCATCACACCTCCAGCACTTGCTGTCTAAATGAGGAGCATTTCTCTGAAGTCTGCTTGGGGTGTAAACAGTGCCTCTGCAAACACTTCCAATCAAAAATCCTAAACCTTCGCTCATACCTCTTAACTCACTGTACTCAAGTGATTATTTTTTTTTTCTTAGCATCTTTCAGGAACTAGTTCAAAAGTATATAATGTTTAGAACTGTCTGAATGATTGTCTACTGTGTAGTGCTATACAAAACACGATTTTCTAAGAAGAATGTACCTCAATAGTCTTTTATGGCTACAAATGACAACATTTGAAATGTTGTCCCTTTCTGAGCTGCACAGAGGCAGCATTCGGAGAACTGAGTACATTTTATGATAGGTGGGAAGTGGGGGCAACAATATACAGTTTGAGTGCAAAATATACATTTCTGCATATACCCCTGTCTCAACTGTACAGATTTCTGCAGAATGTCCAGATTTTTGCCTCATATTTTTGGTCCATTTTTCATAAAATTGTGGTTTTCTGGCAAATTAGTGGCAAGTCATTTAAAGATTGAAGTTAGAAAATGACAGATATTTGAGTTTCAGACTTCATACCCTTTAGAAAATTCATGCGTATATGCAACCTTTTATTCTATCAATTTCTAAGTTTGTAAGAGCAGTATTTAAAAATTGTCCCAGTTTTTCAGCCTTTGTCCCACTTTTATTTTAATTTTCAAATTTCTAGCTCTAAGAGGTTGAGAGGTATGTCTGGGCTGTGTTGCATACTTTGGAGAGCTATACAGTGTCTTCCAGTTGTTCTTTTGTATATTGCCTTTCCAGTCTGTCTTACCAATCCTTTCACGCCTCCTCTGATTGATTCTTATAGTTATGCAGTATTTTATATACCATGATAACTATTCCTTTTTTTAACAGTAACTTCTGTTTTAGACTCCATTAAAAGCACTACCAAAGCTGGGCTTTCATTTAACAATCCCATGTCCATTCCCTTTGCCTCTAGTCTATTATCAATCCCTGGTAGGGAAGGTAGTCATTTACCTGTAGTCCAGACTTCTGCTTCGCCTCATCCCCCTGTATTACCTTAGTCTCTTGTTACTTGTTCCAAAACACACTGTTCCTTTTTCTAAATTTCTCCAGTAAATGCCAGCCTCCCTCTTGCCTACTTTCTATACACCCCACTTGAAATTATCCGTTTTAGTAAAATCTCTCTTCTCCATTCCCCATTTTTTTAGTTCTTAGAATACTATCTGCTACTTTGAGTATAGTATTCTGTATGGTGCTTGTCATGCTGGTTAAGGACCTGCTTCCAAAATACTACTCTTTCCTTACTTCCAGCCCCCCCCCCCCCATTCCACAGTTATCTCTTACAACATTCTTCTTCTTTTATGTATATGAGCCTTAATTGAGTAGCTCTAAAATATCCTTTCAAATCCGGTAATACTGAACCAACTTGTTTAATGGGGGGGGGGGCAACATCCCATTAACTTCTGTCCCCTTCCCTGTACTGATAAATTCTTCAACTCTTTATTAATTATGGTCCACAACTTCTCCTCTGCTTAATACATTTATGTCTAACCTTATTGTAAAATTAAAGAAAATACAGTTTCACTGATTGTATCTTACTATCCACATCTATATTTTTCGAAAGCTTCCAGTTTCTAAATTTTTGTAATATTTTCTGTTTTGTCTCTTTCCACATCCATAGCTGCCTTTAATAAAATCCTTCTCAACCCATTTACCTAAATACATCATTTTATCTCCCCATAAATGTGGATATTGTGAATTAATTCATGTATTGGGTACATAATTCACTGTCACAGCACTGACTTTATCTTCATTTATTTTATATCTTGAGAAGACATGGAAATGTCTCAAAAATTCCACAACACCAATATATCTTTGTTTCTGGATTATACAGAATAATGTTATCTTTGAATAAAGGTAACTTTTTTGATTACCATACCAGTTATATCCTTGAATTTGTGAGCCCTTTATTTTCCTTACTAATTGCTCTAAATATAAAGCAAATAAAGTTCCTTTCAAACGCAGCTTGTCCTACTTTAATTCTTGCCTTCGTAAGTTCCTGTCATTCTATCAGGGAGCACAAATGCTGCCACTGCGCCAAAAATCCCAACTGACTTTATCGAATTCTTTGTCTGCATCAAGACTCGCCAGCAGTAGCTTTTGTTTTCCTACACTCTGCTTCCCTCTGTGTCATAATTGCTCTGTTAATGTTGTCAAATGTTTGCCTCCCCTCCACAAAACTACATAGTCATAGTTTAAAATTGAAATGGATCTATACGAAGCCGGGTCAGAAGCTCCACTGTGTATTGTAAGAAGTATATTTGCCTTTCAGTGACTTGATATAAAATTGCAAGCTGAATTTGAAATATTCTTATGTGGGCCTCACAGAATGTTTCCTTTGGACACCTGTTATGCACATTACAGGTTGCACTTCCTGAGACTTGAGTCTTAAGTTAATATTTTTGCTGATATTCAAACTTCTTAGTTTGTGTATTAACTGCAAGATGTCAAGCAATAACATCTAAATAGTTTTCATTTTTTTTTTTTTGGTTATTATTGCAGTAAAAGAGGTGAAAACTATGTACAAACATAGTTATCTGTTCACCACTGTCACAGTTTGGAGTTAGAGGACAGTATGATTATCTGCTTTTATTTCTTGCCTTAACAACAGCTTTGTATCTAACCAGGGAAATGAACAGAAAAAGGGCAGCTAGTATCAGCATTAAGTAATATGATGTCCACATTTCCATGCCGTAGCCACAGGCGCACATGTAAGAGAGAGAGAGAGTGCTGAACATAGCAAGTGAAAGAAACAGGAAGTATAAAGTATGCAATAGCTGCAGTCCAGATTATAGCAGTGTGCTTGGCTTCTGTAATGCACGTTTGCAGACAGTACTGTTGTATGCATGCACACCACTGTTGCATTGTCAAACCAGTGCCATTGTGCAAAATCTTTTAGTTTTAATGTGTACAAGTTTCAGCAATGCCTGGGTTCTACACTAAAAAGCTCTAAAAGATGCTGCTTTTTGTTATATATGTATGAATTCAGTTAGTCAAAACTTACTATTAATAGAATAAAAAAATAAAAAATGTGGTAGCTGTTTAGTAAAAACAAAATGATGCAATGATAATAAAATCAAATGCTGTTAACTTCCTGTGTAAGTGAAGTGAAGTAGAAATAAACTGATTTTGCAGAATACTTACTTAAATCACAGCTCCAGTACACACTATAAAGAATTGTGCTCCTGTTTAGAGGTTGTTGTAAAGTTGCTCCCAGCCATCTCTTCTCTGTGTTATTTCACTTGTATTTTGTGCTTTCCTTGTGCCTAGGTCATGGCTTGCCAGATAACAGGATTTATTTAGGCCACAGTTATCCATAAGTGACATCACCCAAGGGGGTAACACCTGGCTGTATCCATTGACTATAATGGAGAGACCCCCCCCACACATGTACAGTGGTGCATCCATTTAAGTTTATTGGCGCATCCTCACCCTACCTCTCCATTGTCATTGTAAGGGAAAAATTGTTAGGAATATTTTATGAGGCTAATGCAAGAAAATTTAAAGGCTATAATAACCACAAAGGGGCATTAGTAATGCAAATGAGCATAGGAGAGAAAATGCATCAGAGTGGTGCAAGCACCACATGCCATGGCGCCAAATGAATTGAGACGATAGTAGCACATCGGTTGCAATATTAATCCATATACCACTTGCATAAACCTGCGTATGCACTCTGACATGTTAAATATACACATACTTGTGTGTTGTATTTCTTTAGCCAGCCACACACCTATGCAAACTCTCTGTATCACAGAACAGTGGCTTAGTGATTCACAACTTCTCGTAAATCCAAACAAGACAAAACTACTTCTGTTTTCCTCTAGATATATTACTATAAACTCAGAGCACACTTTTGAGCAGTTATGCATCGTAAACATATTTTTGATGGGTACATTGATTATGTGGTCGCAACTTCTAAAACTAATCTAGGAATGCTTTACAGATCATAACCATATTTAACTGATAAATGGAATAACCACAAACACTTCTGTAGTCCAATGGACTCGATTCCAGCGTACTTGCTGTTAATAAATAGTCAAACTGAATATTATACGACTTTATTAGCAAAAAACAAACAAGTTTAGCACTTTCATTCCTTAACATTATAAACGGAACTTCTTCAGAACTACTCCACTCTCCCAACAGATTCATTTAGATATAGGGCATAAATTTGTGTTCTTGGTTATAGAGCAGATAAATTAGGATCCTAGGGGATTTTTCATGAAGAAGCTTTTAGAAAAAAGTGAGTTAAAGTGGCAATTACATTTAAATGCATTAAGTGCCCCAGGGTTGAATGAATCCTGCTCTATTACTTAAGTATTAAAATTAAAGCATTATTTTGCTTGATAAATTTGTCAGCAGATCCTATTTTTTATGATGTTATTGTTATACAAAGGAAGCATTGTAAGGATACCAAAAAGGTGGAGTGTGTGTGTGTGTGTGTATGTATGTATGTATATATATATATATATATATATATATATATATATATATATATGTATGTGTATATATATATATATATATATATGTGTGTATATTTTTTTATGATTCATATATTTTATCTGTATTTATTTTGCTTCTATATTTATTCTGATTCTTGTAAGTCAGTTTTTTTCTGATTGTTATTTTAATGGATAACACATAATGCTTTATCTATTCATGGTTCTTTAAAAAAATCATTTTTTTTAAATTGAGCAAAGTCTGTTTTTAGTGTTATGTAAGCTGGATTTTTAGGTATCAGCTGAGTAGCATTATTGGAAAATGGTGGGTAATTAATGTCATGTGGTTTCTGATTATATAAGTGAATCTCTTGGGAGGGTGGAGTAGTTCTGAAGAAGTTCCGTTTATAATGTTAAGGAATGAAAGTGCTTAACTCTTGTTTGTTGTTTTTTGCTAATAAAGTCGTATAAAATTCAGTTTGACAATTTATTATCGGCAAGTACTTTGGAACCGAGTCCCCTGGAGTGCAGAAGTGTTTGCGGTTATTCAGTTAATTGATAAACCTTAGACACTCCTTCAAATATTACAACAATTTATTATTTAATTTACGTTTGTTTACCGGGATAGTCCGACTGGACATAGGTCCTTTTTCAGCAGAGGCCCAGGGAGAAAAGCTCCACATTAACATTTGCACAGACTGTAATCAGTCTTCTTCTTCTTCTTCTTTCGGCTGCTCCCGTTAGGGGTCGCCACAGCAGATCAACTGTTTCCATTTCTTCCTGTCCTCTGCATCTTGCTCTGTCACACCAGCCACCTGCATGTCCTCTCTCACCACATCCATAAACCTTATCTTAGGCCTCCCTCTTTTCCTGTTACCTGGCAGCTTCATCCTTAGCATCTTTTTCCTAATATACTCTGCATCCCTCCTCAGCACATGTCCAAACCAACGTACAGACTAATCAGTAATTAACACATTATAGTATACAGTATAACATAACAGTACACTCTCTTGAACTTGCAGTGATTCCTTGGCATACATAGTACATTATACAAACAGACGACAAGGTTGCCAAATTTGCATCTCATACACAACACCATTGTACAGCTCTTCAAAAAATACCATTGCTAGACCTACACCATTGGCTCAGTATGATTCATTTAAAACACACACACACACACACACACACACACACACACACACACACACACACACACACACACACACACACAAAGTATCCATCACTAAGTACCCTGGATGAAAATTTTATTCTCCCTAGAAATGTGTTCACAAGCTCAAAACCCCATTGAAGTTGCTAAAAGTAACAGTCCCACTGTTCAGTTTTTGCTTAGGCAAACTATGGAGCTCTACACCACCTGACGTTAGAGGTGAAACTGACCAGTACTCCTTTGTAAAGAAGCAAAAGTCTACCTTATTACTAAATGGTCTTGCTCTTGTACCTGATTTTTTTTCTCTTTCTTTTAATTCATCGTACCCATACTAACATTTCTTTGTCGCTCAAACAACTTTAACTTTTATAAGGCCAATATTCCAAATTCTTCTTCTTTCTTTCTCTCCTTTGTCATACATTCTCTATCCTTCTGCCTACTGTTGCATAATTGTATATATTTATTCTGTTGTTATGATGTATTTAATTGTGACCGTACTTTGCAGATTTTTCTCCCTGGGCCACTGCTAAAATGGGCTTTAGCTCAGTTGGTCTATCTCGTTTTACAAATATAAAATAAGATTAAAAATAAATGTGTGAGTGTGCTTGCGCATGCGTGTGTGTGTTTGTACATATGTAATGTATGTATACAAGTGTGTTTGTGCCTCTGTCATATAAAGATCTGCATGTATATCTGTATATGTTTACAGTCACGTAAGAACATTTTTTTATTATTGTAAAAGAGAGCTTGCAGCTAACTTAGTGGTCAAATTATTTAGACAACACGCAACAAGATAAATGCAGAACATGTATAGCGACATTACAAGTAATCAGATACACACTATGTGCAACTTGCATCATAAGATTAGAGAGTTACAGTGTGGCACATAGGTGTAGATTGTATATAAACCTTTAGGAGGTATATTGCACGGGAGTAAATACTATAGTTGTTGATAATGCTCTTGGTGCATGTGTGTGTGTATCTGTATAATACATATAATATGCTGTTATAATTTGTGTGTATGTTTAACAGTCAAAAAATAAAATAACACACATACACAGTTAACATGTAAAATAAAAAGCTAGTGTGTCAATACTTTGTTCAAAGTAGTTGCAACATATCCATACACAAGATAAGAGTAAGCACTTCAGCATACAGTGATTTATGGTGCACTAATTAAGTCTTTTGGGGAAGGCATATTTATTTACTTGTTTGTGTACTGAGAAAGTCCGACTTGAAGTGAGCAAATTTTCAGAGGAGGCCAGGGGAGAAATGCTCCAGATGCAGGTCTTTGTAATGTGGGAGGAAACAAGACCACCCAGAGGAAACCCACATGAATGCAGGGAGGATATGCAGACTCCACACAGAAGGCACCCCAGCTGAGAATCAAATTGGAGAGCCTCTAGCTGTGAGGGGACAATGCAAACTGCTGCACCACTTCGCAGTCTGTTATGGTGCTGCTTAGGTAATTATCTTTTTATTTTTCATGAAACAGACAATGAATTAAAATCCTCCCAACAAGAACATTAACCAATCACAAAGAGCCCAGAATGGGTTCAGACAGTGATTTTCCTTGAATCCGAGTTCATTTGGTGAAGCTCAGGATCACTCTGGTGGTTAGACTCGCTGTGAAGTATACCAGATGCAAGTGGAAAGCTGTGCTAATTAACATGAAAGAAGCTGGTGATGGGAGGAAAACCAGCTGTATTAGTTGTAATTAGACTTTGGTAAAAATTATATAAAAAAAAAAAAAAAAAAAGGATCCGAGACTTGTTAAAGAGGTTGCACTGGTGAGATCAGAAAGTTACTTAGGGGATAAGAGTTGGGGTGGTGGTGATGGTATTGTAACATGGCTTGGACTAAGAAGAAAAAGCTGTGCTAATTAATATTTAAAAGGCTGGTGCTGGGAGACTGCCATTGTAATGAGACCTTAAAAAATAATGTTTGTTAAAGCGGTTTCAGGGGTGAGATCAGAAATATTAGGTAGGTGATAAAAGCAAGGGTGATGGGGCATGGTTAACAAGCTTTCCCAAAGGAGACTTCATCATAAAACTAGCGTGGAAGGGAAGGGGGGATGAAAGGATCAAAAAAGAGAAAATGGTTGTGATCCAGTTGTAAAAGGGACTAGCTCTAGGCTGTTAGGAGACCCCAAACAGTTCCACTACCTGGAGAATATAGCAACAACCTGAAGATGTTTGTTTGGGGGGATGACACAAAAACAGTGGTGAAATCGGTGATTTTCTTTAAACAGCTAAGAAGAGTACAGGGTGGCAGCTAGGGATGCATACTAACCTCTCTTATCAACATTGTTGTCAGGGTCAGCGATCAACTGATGTAAGCCGTGGAAACTTCAAAGATTGAGATCATTGCTACTGGATAGGAGAACTGCTGAAGTGTTTGAATTATAAATGAGGGTTACCGTTTCTTGTTAATACTGTTGTAACAGCCACCTCACCTAGTCACATAATGTTTACCAACATATAAAGTAAAATAAAAACAACCTTGTAAAACATAAGATGTGTAACCCAAACAACTGTGATTTCCCCTCCTTCTGTTTTGCATCCCTGTAGGACATTCTGTACTTAGTCTTACAACTCTCACCTGGACATTCATATTCTCTGCTTACATTTATGGCTTCTCTGCATCCAGCAGAAGCCAAAATGTGTCAATTTGAGATTTTTATTCCATTCAGCTTGACAGTAGAAACTTTACCAGGCTACCTAGCACCTTCCTTTTACCCATAATACTGTGTTCCTCAGGATCCTTTACCAAATCTCTTTTGTCATGTGTTGTACTTGCTCTGGTTGAGAATGGCATTTCATTCCTAATTTGTTTTGCAAGAAAATCTTTTTTCTTGGCAAAGTAGGCTTTGTTTTTCATTTGGACTTATTCGTTGCAGTTAGTAATTTCCTTTTTGCTAGAAATTGTTACTGACCACCTCCTCAAAACCTTCCTTTCATGGCACTGTTTTTCTAGTATTATTTAGTAGTTATGCAGTGGTTGTTTCCTGAAATGCATTTTCTGAACTTTGTTAATAGTTCCTTGCTGAATTTAGTTTGTGGCATTACTTTCTTGCAGCGCTTTCCAGGGTGTAGCTGGGGTTGTGTTGATATTTTTTTCTGTAGAGCAGATGCTGTTCATGGTTGGCGATTATAGTTTTTTTTTTTTTTTTTTTGGTGCTGAACTGTAGTATTATTGTTACCTTGGATCAAGAACATTTATCAAGATTCAAGAACTAAGGAAAGGCATTCAAGAAAGGCAGTTGTGTTGCCAGTTTCACCTACCCCAAGATAAACGCACAGTAAATGTCGCAAGTGTTTGGAGATGCTCACTTATGTTAACCCTGTGAGGTGTGTACTGCCTTTAAGCCTTCTTCTGGCAAAGACTGAAAAAACTTTATCCCTGCTAGATGACCATAAGTTAGGTGAGCCTTTTCAGTTATGATTTAAGGCAGGATGGATCTTGGAAGATTAATCTTCACCTGATTGTATACAGGAGGAGGCTTTCCAGTCTCTTAAGACATCCTCTATCACTCCAGATGACAAAACAGTTAAGCTGATAGTGCAGTCTGCTTGGAAAAAAATGATGATATGGTGACTGCTGTACCAGTGAATCTGGAAAGAATAATCCAACTTTCTAAGGACTTGATTAGATTGGCTAGTAATCCCACAGGGGGACTCCAGTGTGGAGTCTACGGCCTTGAATAAGGCTTCTTTCTCATCCACAAAGCCCAGCCATCCATCTGCCACATGCAGACTCGTGTGGCTTGGGAAGTGATCTTGTACTATTCTGCTGTTTCTTTTAATACTAAGCAAAAACTCAGCAGATCCAACAAAACTTTGACAATCTGTGAGCACAATAACCATCCTGCTTTCAAATATCTTGGTTTTTGCTTAGACCCCTCAATCAACATTTATCTTCGTTTTGATAAAAGAAGTAAAACATAATTCTTACTTTTCTAGGCACAAAAATATCCCCATTTTCATCTTGCACTTCATCAGATCTGCAATAAGTAAAGGAATCCTACTCCCTCAACTCAGATTCAGCCTTCCTTTTATATCAGTAACCTATACTTAAAACTCCACCACTGCTCAAGCACTAGAAAACAAAGTGCGTAGATTATTACACACACTCCAAGAAATAAATACCACTGTATGGTACTAAAATGTCCGACCGACTCCCAGTAAACCTAAGAGTAGACCTGTTTCTAGTGTCAAACTCCTGCATATGACATACTCTCCCTCCTTTAACCTTTAAAACTAATAAGACCTACTTCCACAATTAACCTAAGGAACTTGAACCACTCAGGCCCTGAAACACAAATCCCACACTCTAAGCTACATATTTCTGGCCATGCATTTTCAGTTCTTGGACCCAAACTTTGGAAGTCCCTCCTACCTGAAATTAAAGGCTCAAGCTCCTATTTCAAGTTCCATTCTGTATTAAAGTTGTATTTAGTTAATAATAAAAAAAGAATATATCTGTTACTCCTCAGATCACATCACTTAAGTCTAGTTTAACTGTTCTACACTCTAACTCAACCACCGAGATCTTTTCACATCTCTAATTTATTTTACTGTACTTTCTCAAATGTTTTGAAACTTTTTTTTGTATAGTAAATTAATAAGAATTAATTTCATGTGGTCATTGAATCCCCAAATTAATTGGCCATCTTGCAAGAAGATTTGTCCTAAATAATAACTGTTGCCAAAATCATGGTCTGAAATATTGTGTCCCTGGGAAGTCATCTACTCCAGGAAACTGTCATATTGACAGTAAGCCCCTAAGAGTTGACCCAGTTGTTCAGGATTTAGGAAGATGTTCTTCGTGTTTCACTGTTGCAGTCATCACACTTGGGTTATCTGCCTGCAGGTAGCCCTCAGTCGGCCCGAATACCAGATACTTAGTATTTCGGCGTCGGATGCTGTTGCTCCAGGACTGACGTCAGGCTGTCAGGGGTATAAAAACAGGCAGAAAATGCCATTACATCAGTCTTTCTTGCCGAGGAGCCTGAAGCAGAAGCAATTTACAAGTGCTGGTCGGCTGCTACCTGAATTTTCGTTTACGAATTGAGTCATCCTGAAGTCTTCTAAAGCTAAGTACCTCGTTGGGGATCCTTTTGTCTTGCTCTAACCGATGTCAGAAAATGTTGACAATTGTCTTGCATGTGGAAGGCAAATACCACACCGAGATTTTCATTCTTACTGCGTCACCTGTTTAGGCCCAGACCACGATGTACCTCGCTGTCGGTTTTGTGCCTTGTTCAACGCCCGAACCATTTGTTGTTGGGCCTTTAATGTTGCTAAATACTTTCGCTCTCAATCTCCGTATTCCGAAAGGGCTTTGGTAAGCTATCTGACTACCGATATTCTGAAAAAACGTATGGATAAAGACAGACCACACAGGTCCAAAGCTGCCAATGATGCTTCTGTTAAGCTAGTCGCCAGCTGTCCGGTACTCAGTGAGGTGCTTTTGCAGCCCCTGATGCCCACTTCAGTGGAATCGCAGGCCTCTACTGAGACCCGTTTGGAGTCCGGTATGCTGCAAGACTCTTCTTCGACTATGGAGCCTGCAGATGTCACTATCATGGATGGGTATGGAGCCGCTGAGCAGGCACCGGCTTCTGAGGAAGTTCACACTAGTGATGTTCGACACAAACCGACTAATTCAGTTCTGTCTAAAACTACCGAGTTTCTAAGGCCAAGAAAACCAACGACCAAAGCGCATGCACCTGCTCCCTTGCCACAACATCAAATGCTTAGAATGGCAGAAGACCTTATGCTGATTAGGGGAAGTCAGCCTTCCCCTGCTAAGAGAAAAAGAGACCAGTCCCCAGCAGCTTCAGCAGACCAAGCGTCTGACGACTCTGAGGTATCTGATTATGAAGACCTGCCCTTATCTGCTTATGAGGATTCTGATGCAGAGGAATCCATTCCCCTCTGCCTCTCCTCCAGAGGACTTTTCTTTTGGTGAAACCTTACATACTTTGAGAGCATTTCCACTGGGAATGCCAAGACTATCCTCAGTTCAAAAAGAGACTCAGAAAATTTCTAGATTTGCCACAACAGAGGCCTTTAGCAATACCCCTGGTCCTGGAAGTTGTTGATGATGTGTATATGGAATCCAGTCTTACTCCTTATACTTTACCCCCTGCCCCTAGGAAACCAGACCGGTACTACAGCGTACCTGACTCTCACAAATTTTTTTTCAAAAATCCTACTGCTGACCCAGAGATCATTTTCGAGGGGCCTAAAGGTATCAAGGCAACTACAGCTAAGAATCCCACCCCTTTGGACAGGGATTCCAGAGCTTTGGACAGATTGGATAAGAAAGTATATAACTCTACAACTCTTGCCATTAGGGCTTTGAATTGTCAATTTCACATGCTGAAGTACCAGCAACATATTATTGAACTTATTAAGCAGAAAGTAGCAACATTTGCAAACTGTGCAGAAAATAAAGAATTGCAGGAGCTTATGCACTCTGCAAGCCAAGTCAGCAAGCATACATTGCATTGTGGCTTTGACGCCCTAGAAGCATCTTGCAGGGCAGCACTCACTGGTTCTGTGCTGAGAAGGCATGCTTGGCTTAAGGAGCAGACCTTGCCAGACCATGTCAAATCAAAGTTATTAGACACTCCTTTGAACAAGGACTATCTGTTTGGCACCAAAGCAGAAGAGGTTCTTAAAAAGATGGAAGAAAAAGCTAAATCTATGCAGACAGTTAAAGAATTCTTACAAGTTCAGCCTCCTAGATGCAGTAGGCATTGCCCCTCGAAACACTGGTCCTTTCCAGCCCCCTCCAGGCCATCTCAAACTAGACCTAGGAGAAACGGACCACCCAGACTACAGTATCGGGGTATGCAGAGATCTAAGCAATGGAGTGCCCCACCCCCAAACATTGAGTGCTAAGCCACCTCCCTACAGAAAGAACTCACAATGACTTCTCTACTCCACTACCCACCTCTGCTCACCTGCTTGTGCCCATAGAAGGAAAACTTGTCCTTCATGCAAAAAACTGGATGTCCATCACAAAAGACCAATGGGTCCTCAACATTGTATCCCAGGGGTACAAATTCTACTTCCACTCTCTGCCAACCCCTAAAGGGTTCACAGACCTTCCTCTAAACCAGTGGGCAGAGGCACAAAACCAAGTCCTATCCTTGCTCTCTATCAGGGCTAGTTAATCGGTTCCGGCAGAACAGATAGGTCAAAGATTCTATTCCAGACTTTTCCTGGTACCCAGAAAGGAGGGCTCTTGGTGCCCAATCCTGGGTCTTTCAGTTCTCAACACTTTCCTGGTGGTACTAAAATTCAGAATGCTTACCCTGGAACAGCTTCTTCTACCTATGCTAGCCAAGGATGCCTGGTTAGTCACCCTAGACTTAAAAGAATCCTATCTGCACATCCCTGTAAGGGAGTCGTGCAGGAAATATCTACATTTCAGGGCCGGATCTATGCATTTATCAGTTCTCTGCACTTCACTTTGGCTTATCCACTGCTCCCAGAGTATTCACAAAATGCATGGCTCCAGCCACTGCTTACTGCAGCCAGAGAAATATCCAAATTTACCCGTACTTGGATGACTGATACAGGCAGACAGTCAGGAATTGCTGTTGCAGCACCTGACATTTGTAAAAAACCTTCTCACATCCCAGGGGTACACCATCAAAGAAAATAAATCAAAACTAATGCCCAGTCAAAAGATTGTATTCCTGGGAGCAAGCTTGGACACAGCATCCCAGATGGCATTCCTCACTTCAGAAAAACAAGTTTATCTGACAGCCTGTTTCAAACAAATGGCCACCAGAACCCAACTGTCTGCAAGAAAAATCCTGCAGGCCCTAGGGTTCATGGCCTAATGCATCCAGCTAATTCCATATGCCAGACTGCATATGAGGAAACTTCAATGGTACTTAAAAAGTCTTTGGTGCCAACATTCTCAGGACCTGGAAACAGTCATTCCTATCATACCCTGTATAAGGACAGAGTTTCTTTGGTGGGCAGCAGCATGCAACCACAACAAGGGACTGCCCTTTACTCAACCCCACACTGCCCAGACCCTAACCAGAGACGCATCAGACTGTGCCTGGGGAGCACACATGGACGGCAAATGCATTCAGGGCCACTGGAGCCCAAGTCAAATTTATCTGCACATCAACCAAAAAGAGATGCTAGCTGTGCAGCACGCCCTGACAACTTTCAGATCCCTACTCTCTCCAAGATAACTACTAATAAAAACCGACAACACCACAGTTATGTGGTACATCAACAAGCAGGGGGGAACCCACTCTGCAGGTTAGCCAGGGCCCTGTAGAACACGGCCTTGGACATGCAAGTCCATCTGCAAGCTCAATTCCTGCCAGGCAAACGAAATTCACTAGCAGATGACTTTAGTAGAAATCTCCTAGACCCACACGAGTGGCAATTAGAGCCCAGCACGTTCAACCTTCCGATTCAGAAATGGGGGCCCCAGAGGTGGATCTCTTTGCCTCCCCCTGCAACCACCAGCTCAGCAAATTCTGCACCAGGAACCCTCACAGCAGGGCCTGGAAAGTGGATGCCCTATCTTTTCAGTGGGTAAATCTCTCAGCCTGTGCCTTCCCACCTCTGCCCCTTCTCCCAAGAGTATTACTCAAAATAAGACAGGACAGACCAAGGACAATTCTGATTCCCCCGGACTGGCCATGCCAGCACTGTCACCCACTCCTGTGCAGCCTGACACCGGTGCCACCCTGGCACCTACACCAGAACCCAACCCTGCTGTCTCAGCAGGAGGGACAGATTTTGCATCTGCAACTGCAAACCCTATGTCTTGCAGCCTGGCTTATCCCTTGAATTCTCCCCCAGCAACCCTAAGCAAGCAGGTGCTGGACGTCATTCGTGAAGCCAGAAGACCCAGTACAAGAAAATCCTATGCTGATAAGTGGAAAAGGTTCTGCTCATGGATTCAGTCTAAAGAAGAAGAGACAACACTGCCCTCCCTGCCTCTAATCCTGGATTACTTAGCAGATGTACTCCACCAAGGCCTGTTCTTCTCCTCCATTAAGATATATGCCTCAGCCATTTCGGCTCATTACAGCACTGAGCCACCTCTCTTCCCGCACTCTCATATCAAACAGTTCCTGAGAGGGGCAAACAACTTAAGGCCACCAAGGAGAGCACCCACCCCTGCTTGGGACCATAACTCTGTACTGGAAAAGCTTACACTTACCCCATTTGAACCTGCAGCATCAGCAGTGTTAAAATTCCTCTCTTGGAAAACAGCATTGCTTCTGCCCATCACTTCAGCTAGAAGAGTGTCTGAGCTATAAGTACTTATGTCTGTGGAACCCTTCATTATTTTCCATGCTGACAGGGTTTCCCTCAGGACAAACCCTTCCTTTATGCCTAAAGTGGTGTCCAGTGTGGCTCTCAACCAATCCATATATTTGCCAACAGAGTTAAGGGGAAAGGATCCTGCACTCCTTGGATGTGCACAGACAGCTCAGATTCTACAATGATAGGACTAAGCCCTTCAGAAAATATGACCAGTTACTAGTCAGCTTTGCAATGGGGGCAGAGGGCAAGGCCATTTCAAAGCAAACAGTTTCCAAATGGATAGCACATTGCATCCATTTCTGCTACAAGCACCATGGGAAGCCAACTCCTCAGGGGGTCAGAACACATTCCACTAGGGCAACATCTACCTCTACAGCATTTCTTAGGGGAGTCCCTACCAGGGACATCCTGGAAGCTGCTTTCTGGAGTTATGTACACACCTTCATCAAGCACTAGCACTACCACCTGCCTATCTTTTCCAAATCCAGGGCAGGTTTCGCAGCAGTAGCAGTCCTGCAAGGCATTCTAGCCAGCCCTAACTCTTCTTGACTGCCTCCACCCTACTTCAGCTTTGGGAATCTACCAAAGTGTGATGACTGCAACAGTGAAACACGAAGAACATAGTACAGTTGTGTACACTTACCATAAATGTAGATGTTTGAGTGTATTCAGTTTTGCAGTCCTGGTTTCCCTCCCTCCAGCCCCCTGCTCTCTCTCTCTCTCTCTCTCTTTCTAAACTCTCTATGCCTTTTACTCCCCCCTTTCAGGGGTATTGGTATTTACTTTTTACTGGTATTTTCCCCCACCATAACTTAGCTCCCTATTTGGGGGGCTCCTGACATTTGGGCAAGTAAAACTGATGTAATGGCGTCGGCTGCCTGTTTTTATACTCTTGACGACCTGATGTCAGTCCTGGAGTGACAGCAACTGACGCAGAAATACTAAGTCTCTGGTATTCGGGCCGGCTGAGGGCTACCTGTAGGCAGGTAATCCAAGTGTGATGACTGCAACAGTGAATACACTCGAACATCTACATTTATGGTAAGTGTACACAGCTGTACTTTATCTGTACAGTGGTCTAACTTTTGACCACCATATGTCCCATTGTTTAAGAAAGTCCTTCTGTATTGCACCACTTATAAACAAAGGGATTGTGTCTAAATCTAGGGGTGTCATTGTCCCTCTTTAGCCAATCTTCATTAGGCCAATCACTGAATATAATGCCCCCTTTGGCATGTGTCTGTCCAGACCGTATCACTAATGCATTGTATCCTACAGACTGCTAAGAGGTGACCTGAGTCTGGCTAACAAGACATCCTCCAGTAGAATACTGATAGATTTACTGCACATCAGCAAGTCGAACAGCATCAAAAATACTTAGTCTAGAGATCTAAACCTTTTCTGCAACATCAACAGAATGGTTTAGAAGGACAGGTATGTCTTACAGTGGTACTGCTGCTCTAGGACAGACTTTCCATCCACATAAAACAAAGTTAATTCCTGTCCATTTTCAAGTGCAACTTGGATCTGTGGATGTGAAACAGAAAACTTACCCCAGGACTACTCCTAAATGCTTTATCCCATGCTGGGTCCCCTCAAATTATCTGTGGTATGACCCCGCTTATTCTCATTAGGAGGGGGAATATATAAATGTGAGAGTGTTCAGTCTCGCCTTTGTTCTTACACATGGGTTCGGAGCCGATCCTCGGCTCCGTGCCGGCCGACTGCAAGCTCTGCATCGAGAAGAAGCTCGAGGACATCTAATACCCACAATCCCCCTCTGCCTTTACCTCAGATCTAGTTTGCCGCTGCTGCATACGCATCGTTGGAGACTAGCTCGAGGCTGTACAGATAAGATTTTTATCTATTCTGTTTAAATTTCAGATTTTTTTATCTAGTTACTTAAAGTATAGGAATAGGTGTGTGAGTCATTAGAATTTCTCGATAATTAGAATAGTTAACTTAGTTAACTTTCGAGTTTAGACTTTTCGGGGCCTACCCCTTCTTGGACTTGTGACTAGATACTTGTTATAGTCTTGCCTTTAGGCATTTCACGGATTTGACAATTTTGACTAAAAGCTTGTTTTAGTTAGTATCAAACAGACTTTTATAACCGGATTTGACACTTTACTGGATTGGACTTTTTACTGGACTGGACTGTCTTTTCTTTTTCAATATGTCTGAAAAGATGAAATCTGGCTTTAAACGTTGTCAGTGTGGCCAAAAAATGTCGGTCACAGACAACCACAGTTCCTGTGTCTACTGTCTTGGCCCTCTCCACTTACAAGAGGACTGCTCTATTTGTCACTCTTTTAGTGGGAGGGTCATGACAGATAGGCGCAGGAAACTGATGGATAGAGGATTGCTGAAACCCTCTTTCCAGGAGGCTCTGGATGCTTCAGACCAGGCATCCAAGTCTTGAAGGGGTCAAGGCGTCGGAGCCAAAGTCATCGGCTCCGAGCTCTTCGAGTCTAGTTAGATCACCGGTTCCACAGACTTCGGGGCCGAGTGTTCAACTGTTGGCAGTTCCCGAGCCTCGAGTCTTGGAACCGGTGACGGAGCTCCCTCCACCGACTCTGCTGAGGTCGGCGCCGTCTTCGATCCCTTCGACTCGTTCTTCTAGAGCCCTTTCCAACACCGACGTGGACCGTGTGGTGCAGAAACTTATGGAGCATACGGCCCTGTCCAAGCTTATTTCGGTCTCCTCTCAGTTGATGTCGAGACTTGAAGGCCTGCCACTATCTCCATCTGTTCCTCCTCCGAGACCTGTTCAGTCTTCGGAGCCGGAAGAAGCTGACCTGATGATTGTGGAGCCCTCGGTGCCAGAACCGTCTTTTTCTCGGTCGGCACCGTTTACCTCGACTCCATCCGATCCGGTACCGGAGTCTCTGGCCCGAAGATCTGTCCTTGGTTCCGGGACTGAGAGTCGAACCGATGTTTCGGTTCCGACTCTCCCTCTCGGGGCCTCGGCACGGATCGATTCGGTTCCGTCCTCGGGGTCGGTGCCTTCGGCTCCTGTTTCGGGGATTCTTCCCATTTCTTCGAACCGGAGATACCTCGACTCGGGACCCGGGGCCTTCGACCTCATGAGGAAGGTGTTGTCTACTCAGACAACCACATCAGCAGGTACAGCTTCTCCTCCCCGCAAAGGACCGTTATCCTCCTCTGCACCCACGGCCATGTCCAAGCGTCGGGCACCAGTGTCTCAGCCACCCCTGGAGGGTGCCCCCTCTTCCTCGGAGGCTTCTTCGGATGCTCCCCGAAGAAGTTCCTAGGAAAAGACTGTGTAAGAGGAGACACTTGGATTCTCCACAAGAATCCTTGACATCTGATACTGACTTAGATGAGTCAGAAGGGTCCCCTAAGTCACCTTCAGAGGATGTCTCTTTTGCTGACATCTTGGAGATCCTTAAACAGAGAGGTGACTGGCAAGCCCTCCCCCCTTCTGAGGATGAGTCAGTTTTGCTGAAGGCATTTGGTGCCCGTCCTTCCTCCTCCTGGGTCACTCCGCCTTTGATGAGTTAATGGAATTGATTGCTCGAAGGCGTGGGAGACTCCTGACACGGTGGAACCTGTCCCTAGGAAGCCAAATAAGTACATCACGGCACCACAGGACAAAGCTTACCTTACCAAAGGAGTTCCGGTAGACGCCATGGTGGTGGCAGCGCCACGAAAAAGGAGATGTCGGAGTCTTCCTCATCTGTCCATCCGCCTAACAAAGATTCTAGGACCATGGACAGATACGGGAAGCGCATTTTCAGTTCAGCGGCTTTCTCTATGCGTTCCCTGAACTATTTGACCCATTTTACACGTTTACAGAGGGATCTAGTCAAAGAGTTGGGAGATACCCTCCAGGGTGCTACAGATGCCGCTGTCTCAGAGAAAGTTACAGCGCATCTCAACACCCTTACGTCCATTGTGAACTCGTCCATGAGGCTGATATCCTATGCAGCCGAAGGATCGAGTAGGGCAGCAGCTTCAGCGATTGCTCTTCGTAGGCAATCCTGGATGCGCTTATGTTCGTTTGCGGAAGCCTTCAAGTCTTCCTTTACTAACGCCCCATTTGATGGAGCCACACTTTTGGCCCTAAAGTAAAGGAGACCCTTACCCGGTGTGAACAGGAGGGAAAGACTCTGTCTGCTGTCGGAGTCCGTTTTCCACCCTTCCAGACCGTACCCCAAAGGGCAACGTGGTGGGAAAATGTGGTTTCAAAACCCCAAGGGTCTTTCCAAACACACAGGGTGATGCCCCTCTAGAGGCAGAGGGGGCAGAGGTGGAAGACGCCGCCCTGGTGGCAGAGGGGTCCGCAAAACCAAGGTGACAGGGATAACCTCCTGGCAAACCTTTTCAGCACTCCTGAGAGGAGGCCCGACTGTCCTGCTCTGGAGGCAGTCGGGGGTCGCTTAGCTTTATACCCTCAGGCCTGGCAGAACCTTTCTTCAGACAATTGGGTAAAAAGCATTGTTACCAGAGGTTACAAAATCCCGTTTCTATCCACCCCCATTCCAAAGAGAACTCCCAGATGTACCACCCCATCTGCGAGACCCAGCAGCTACAGAAATTTCAAAGCTGCTAGAAAAAGAGTCATCCAACCAGTCCCAGCGGACCAAATAGGATTCGGAACTTACTCAAGGTTCTTTTAGTTCCAAAGAAAACAGGGGACTGGAGGCCAATTCTGGACCTAAGTCATCTCAACACCTTTGTCAAGAAGGAAACGTTTCGAATGGTCACGCTTCAATCGATCCTTCCATTCTTACGGAACCACGACTGGATGTGCTCAATAGAGCCGAAGCACGCATACTACCACATCAAAATGGCCAGGGCGTCCAGGGATCACTTGCGCTTCCGGCTGGGAGCCAGTCACTATCAGTTTCGAGCCCTGCCCTTTGGTCTGACCACAGCCCCCAGGGTCTTCACCAAATGCATGGCAGTGGTAGCGTCTCATCTGAGGCGCCTAGGATTCCAGGTGTTTCCGTATCTGGACGACTGGCTCCTGTCTGCCACCACCAGGCGTCAACTGATACATGCCAGGGATTACTCCCTACAACTTTGTACACACCTTGGCATTTCAGTAAATTTCGAGAAATCTTTGCTACAGCCATCACAGCATATCTTATTCATAGGAGCGGAATTAGATACTCGTCAGTTAGTTCTAAAACTTCCGACAGAAAGAATAGTAGCACTTCAATTCAACATTTCCCTTCTGCTGTCGTCCAGAAAATCCCCAGCAAAAATTGTTCTGAAAGTTCTGGGTCTCATGGCAGCTTCTCTCATAGCAATACCATTGGGAAGACTGCACATGAGAGTGCTACAATGGCTTCTATTTGCACAATGGTCATTCCAACAACTTCCACTGACTCACGAGATATTGATAACGGAAACATGCAAATCACACCTAAGGTGGTGGTTACAGACTTGCAACCTATCAGGCGGAAGACCATTTGTGCTACCCACACCGTCAGCAACGATAACCACGGACGCTTCCCTGATAGGGTGGGGGGGGGGCATTTTTCAGGGACAATCTGCACATCAATGTTCTGGAGTTGAGGGCAGTGTTCTTGGCGTTGCAACACTTCGCTCCCCTTCTTCCTCCAGGGACCATTGCAGTTCAGACAGACAACATGTCAGTAGTCTGGTACATAAACAAGCAAGGGGGAACCAGGTCTTACCAACTATGCAGAGAGGCCATGAGAATTTGGCAATGGGCAGAGTCCACCGGTCGCTTTCTGATCGCAACGCACATCCCGGGGTCATCCAACGTCATAGCCGACAGGCTGAGCAGGGCAATACTATTGCCTCACGAGTGGTCCCTCAAACAGTCAGTTGCGGAAAGGATTTTTCGCAAATGGGGCCAGCCTACCTGCGATCTGTTTGCGTCTCCAATGAACGCCAAATGCCGGAGCTACTTTGCCCTATTACCCCCTCCAGGGGAAGTCCCCAGGGACGCGCTGGTGCACGATTGGCCCCCGGGTCTCCTATATGCTTTTCCTCCATTTCCCCTGATTGCAAAGTTTCTGCAGAAAGCAAACAACCTTCAGAGGACTATAATTCTCATTGCTCCGTTCTGGCCTCGTCAAATTTGGTTTCCCTTTCTATTGCATCACGGCATTCGGGGACCTTGGATGCTGGACCCAGAGCCAGATCTACTGACTCATTCGTCAGGAGTTCCTCACCCATCCCTGGAATCTCTCCATCTAGCAGCTTGGCTGCTCCGCTTCCCTTTTTAGCCAGGTCAATTCCCCTTACATCGGTTCAGGATATTTTGGTAGCTTCTCATAAAGTTTCCACTACAAAGACTTACACCAGTAAATGGAAAGCGTTTTGTCTTCTGGTGAGTCACATCAGTTGGACCCTGTTACAGCTCCGTTAAACAAGGTTTTAGAATTCTTGACTGAATTATTTCATGAAGGAGCTTCCCCGGCTACTTTAAGAGTACAGTTAGCTGCCATTTCTAACTTTCATATAGAAGAATGTGGGCGCCTATTATGGCTCACAGACTTTGTAAAGCCTTTTAAAAGGTTCCTTTCATATCAGACCACCAGTCAGAAGTCCGACATCACCGTGGAATTTAAATTTGTTGCTTTCTAAATTAATGTTGCCACCCTTTGAACCAGCTTCAAGTTGCACATTGAAATTTTTGTCATGGAAAACATTATTTCTAGTGGCCATTACATCTGCTAGACGAGTGTCTGAGCTTCAGGCCCTTTCGGTCAAACATCCTTATTTAATATTTCATTCTGACAGAGTATCCCTACGCAATAATCCATCCTTTCTTCCCAAAGTTTGTTCCTCTAGTAATATCAACCAGTCCATTGAATTACCCACCTTCTTTAAAAACCACTCTAATAAGTTGGAGTATATGTTGCACAAACTAGACGTCCATAGACAACTCAGATTTTATTTGGATAGAACAAAAGATCACAGGAAATCTGATCAACTATTTGTAGCTTTTGCTGACAGCAGGAAGGGCCTTGCAGTTACAAAACGAACTCTTTCTAAATGGCTAACTGACTGTATCACATATGTTTATGAAGCCTCTGACCAAACTTTATCTGCAAAACCTAGAGGACATTCTACCAGGTCAGTGTCTACATCTTTGGCTCACGCAGCTCGCTTACCTTTAGACACTATTTGTGCGGCTGCTACTTGGGCTAAACCACATACATTTATCTCTCATTACAAAGTGGACAGGGTTTCTAGGGATAGGGCAACCTTTGGTTCCACTGTGCTCAAGAACGTTCTCCCTTGAGTTCCTCAGGATCATGGAGCTAGGGACGCTACCCATGTGTAAGAACAAAGGCGAGATTGAACACTCTCACATAAAGAAGTTATGTCCTTACCATAACGTTCCATGTGGAGTGTTCATCTCGCCTTGGTTATTACACTCCCACCCTTCCCACCCTTAGGAAGAACGTTCTATTTGGTGCCTGGTCTGGAGTATTCTCCTTCTGCTGTTGCAGTAGTACTGTTACTATCATACTCAGGGTATGTTTGTATATATGTATATTATTGTATATAGTGGCATGTGTGCGTGCGTATGTCTGGTTTGCTTGCAAACTAGATCTGAGGTAAAGGCAGAGGGGGATTGTGGGTATTAGATGTCCTCGAGCTTCTTCTCGATGCAGAGCTTGCAGTCGGCCGGCACGGAGCCGAGGATCGGCTCCGAACCCATGTGTAATAACCAAGGCGAGATGAACACTCCACATGGAACGTTATGGTAAGGACATAACTTCTTTTTATCAACCATGGGATTGGTAAGGACAGTCCGTCTCTAACCAAATGGGATAGGTTAATTTATGCACTAAAAGGGAAATTGGCAAGTTTTAAAATGGCCTGGAAGGGCAGCTAACTTCATATTTATCTATGATTCATATCATTACTTTGCCATTATATTGTTTTATTCTCACTTATGTGTTATTGTGTTCTTGTCTATTTTGTATGTCTAGTCAGTTTAGGACCTTAGGCTAAGACTAAAATTGGTCAGAATTGTTCATTGTTCTACCTCAGTAAACAAATTCAAATAAATACATACATACATACATACATAATAAGTTACACTCAGTTGCATAGCTCATATGTTGAGGTTCCAGAGATACTTAGTCCATGAAACTTGTAAGACTCTGGAAGAGTTGCCACACAAGGGACTTCCAAGAAGAAATTGCAAACTCAAATTCAGACGTGGTAGGTCTCCTGTCTGGCTTGGTACATGGATTGTAATTCTGCAAATAGCTCCATGAACTTGGCAGGCACAGGCATAGCTTTCAGATACCATGCTTCACGTTGCCACATAGACTTTACCAGGGACACCCAGGTCAGGTTCATAAATGCTATCTCTGATGGAACCTTGTTATTTGGACAAACAGTAAAAAGCCAAGCTAAAGAAGTTGGAACAAGAGGGTAAAACATTCACTGCTGTGAAAATTAAGTTTGACAGCTGAGGTTCTGGAAGAGGATGCGAGGTTGTGGCAACTTTCTGAATAGCTGACAACCCAAAGTTGGTCAGAAGTGGCAAAATGATTAGGAGTATTTTCAGCCTGCAGTCTGCTCTGTGAGGACCTGCCCAGTCTCTAGGCAGTCAGTTGTCTGCTGTCCCACCACTTTGCTCACCGTGTGGCCATCACGGGGAAAAGTGGGTAAAGCACCATTTCTAGAGGCTACATAGTACCCCTACTTCCCCTTTAAAGTATAATCTTATCCTCTTTTAGACATTCCATTCTAACAAAAGGTAGCATCAGTAAAGGAGGCCTTGAGCCTCATTGAGCGAAGGCACAATCCAGGAGGTCTCATAAAACCAGTTAGGGGGTAGGCTTTAACTGCAGGCTCTGGTTTGGTACCCAGGGAAACAAAGGACTTCAAGACCATTCTGGATCTGAATGGCTTGAACCAATTCTTTTCATAATGGTCTTTCCTCATGGTCACTGTATGATCAATCTTTTTGTGTCTGAAAGGAGATTAGTGCTCTTTGGACTGCCAGGATGCATACCTGCACATTAAAGATGTCCTGGAGTTTCTTTGCTTCCAAATAAGTAATTCATTTTCAGTTTCTGACTCTTCCATTTAGCTGCATCTCAGCCCCCAGATACTTGACAGTTATGGCAGAGCATCTAAGGTTGTTAAGGGTCGTTTTATTTTTCTGTATCTGGATGACTGGCTCCAGGCAGCAACCTTACCTTTTAACAATGTAGGCATCTTCTGTCGCAGTCCTTGGGGTTAATGATTAACACCAGTAACTCCCAGGTGATGTCAACACAGTCTGTCATTCACTGGGTGCAAGATGGACAGTCTACCTTGTTGAGTATTTTCTTTTCTGTTGACAACATTCTCTCCATTTAACTGTCTCTCAGATTTTGTGAAGCAAGTCTGTGCATTCAGGGTGCTGGAGCTCTTGGATACTTACTTTTACATGGTGTCCAGTGCCCACTCTTGTATGAGGGTGTTGCAGTGGATTCTCTCAGTTCAGTGGAACCAGTTGTTAGGTCCCCTGGATTTTCCAGTCAAAATTTATCAGAAGTGCAAGGATCATGACAGGTGGTGAAATCTCAATTCTTGCATGTCTTTTAGCAGACCATTCTAGGCCTGCACTCCCTCTGATCATCACCAAGGATCCTGCCATTTTAGGAGTGCCATTTTCAGACAGTTCAGATGGCATGCACTGATGCAGAAGGCAGAGGCCTTATTGCATGTCAGCATTCTGGAAATGAGAGCAGGACATCTCACTTTGCAGGCATTTAAAGATTCCCTTACCCAAGGTACTTTTACCTTCCACAACAAAAACATGGATGTGGTATGGTTTCTCAGCATGCAGGATGGGAAGATGAGACCTTTTTTTCATACTTTTTGTTCATAGGCTGTAAAGTTTGGGAATGGGCCTTTATAACCTATTACCAACTGCCTTCTTATTACTGGTCACATCCTGGGAGAAGCCGGCTTTTTGGCAGATAGTCCACATGAGTGTTTCTGCCCGGCATTACTGTGGAGCCTGATTTTTGTGACTGGGGAAGCCTTGCTGCCACCTGTTTTTATCTGTAACCAGTACCAAATGCAACAACTTCTGCTGCCTTATTCCTTCCTCAGGAGGACATTTGGGGGATTCATATGTTTGGAAGGGGCCACTGGGTCTCTCTTATGCTTTTACTCTTTCTCCTAAATGTCTGCAGAAGACAAAGGTACAGAGTTCTTTTTGATGGCTTTTGTTTGAAACTGCAAATCTGATTCTCCCTACAGGGACCTCTTTATGTGAAGCTGGAGAATTTTGTTGCACTTGACTGGCAAGCCTTGTCCAGACTTTCATTATCTACTCTTAGTTTCATGGGCTGTCCACTATGATGAGGGAATGACAGCTTTCATCCTCTGGAACCATTTCTCCAGATTGTAAGCTCTGCCTAGAAATGGAACACAACTGAATCTACTTTTCCATTTTGACCAATGTCTATAGCATTGATCCTTTCACTGTTCTACTTCCATCTATTTTTAGAATATTTGTCTCATGTTTGATTCTGGTTGCTGCTGTTTTTCAGTCAAAGTGCATTTATCTGTTTGCAACTTTCACCAGGGTGCCAGTTCTTTGTCATTAGCCTCTTAAAAGTGCACAGTATGTTTCTGAAAGGCACACCTCTTCTGCAGCCTCCAGTGAGGGATTTTGTTCCTCCTTGGAGCCAGTAGAAAATCTAACTCTCTCACCACTTGAGTCTGCTGCAACTCCATAGTTCAAGTTTGTGTCTTGAAAGATTCTGATTGTGGTAGCCATCACTTCTCCTAGGAGAACCACTGAATTATAAACTTTGTCCATTTGCTCTTGTTTACTGTTCTGTAAAGACAAGTGTGTTTGTGAGAACAAATCCTTCCTTCATGCCTAAAGTTGTAACAGACGCATTTACTTTTGGCCAGCAGTCATACTAGTGTTCCTTCCTAATTGCTGTGGCAAAGGCAGACATCTGTTGTACTGTATGGATATTCATAGACATTTCCAGTTTTATGTTGACAGATATCAGGAAAGATTATTAACTGTTTAGTTCCCGATGTCGGTCTTCTTTTGAACGATGTACAAAATGTCAAAGTTAACACTTTCAAAATGGGTTTTGAATTTCATTGTTTTGTGTCAGATTTGTTATTAAAAATCTTAACAAGGTCTAATGTGCCAAGCATAGGACACACCCATTTAGGGCCATGGCTACTTCTTGGGTGTTCTTTAGGATGATGATTGTGCAGTGGCTACATGGACATTGCTGAATACTTTTGGAAGACACTGTAAAACTGTATCCAGATCTTCCTTTGGTGCCACCATAATTCGGGGTATTCTTTCATAAGGATCCACGCAAGAAGTCTAGATAAGATTTACATACTTAACATAATGGTGGCTCTGGATTGGCAGTCCCATACTCATTACCTTTCCCAGTCTGCTTCCCCAGCTTCAGATTTTACAAGGCTGGCCAATGATTTTTAGGACATGGTTGTAGATGTGTTACTCAGTTTTAATGTTTCTACCTTACACTGATTATAGGATCTGGAGAAGGGTCCTGAGGAGTACGGCATTATGGGTAAAATGGAGGGGGTGGGTAGTATAGAACGACTTCTGTTGCTGGGCTAAGTCCTACAGGCATTAGTCCTGTTGGTAATGAGGAAGGAACTGTGACTCCATGTCTGTCATTATGGTAAATACATAACTTCAAGTTCTGTTCCTGAGTAATAAAACATCATTGCCACTTCACAGAAGCCTGAATGTACAAATCTTAAAAAAAAAGGGTGAGTGGACTAGTTTCTGTGTCTGTGTGGGCAGAGTTTTGATTTTGGAGTTATTTTTAATTATGTCACTGTACATTTGGCTGCAATGCCAGCTTTCCTTATGGACCTTAAGTTATTATTTAATTTTTTTGAAGGTCTGTAAAGCTTTCCTAAGATCACCCATGAGAGAATCCAGTACCCCTTTGGTATTTATATTGGAAAAGTTGACCACTTCCATTTGAGCATTCAGCTTCAGTAGATTTAAAATATCTTAATTGGAGGACATTTTTCTGGTAGCTTTCACTTCTGCCAGAAACACTTGTGAACTACAATCTTTGTCTGTTGAGCTGCCATACTTCATGTTCCATAAAGATGTGGTCAGTCTGCAGTAACCCTCCTTAATGCCAAAGGTTGCTGCAGACTCTTAACCAGAATATCCCCAGTGATCCATTTGCAGGGGAGTATATTCTCAGTGATATGATCATACGTCAGCTGAGATTCCTTTTTTTTCCTTTTTTTCTGTGTGTAGGATTTGCACCATGGTTATTTCTTCAATGTGCACCATCAATTGTTTTGTATTTTTTCCTTACTTTTTTTTCTTTATGGAATTTGCCAAATTGCTGCGACTTACTGTTGGCCAGTTCATTCCTCCTATGGTGCAGGCGCCATATAGTTTATTTGTTCCCTGATCAGAGAGCCTATTCAACCCTTTAGTTTCCCTCTGAGGTGAGAGTTTACTGTTAGAAAATGGGTCTATCTGCACATCCAGCAAACTAACCCCCTCCCCATTCCATGACCTAACTCCTTAGTTCACATGAGGATGCATGCATGCTATCACAGCAAACCACCCACCCCCATTCCATTGACTGCTTGTGAGCACTGCTCTTGCTGTTCACATGAGGGCGCATGCATGCTATTACATTTGGGGCATTGGTGTGTGCAGCATGGGCTTGCTAGGCTGGTTTCAGCAGATGATAAACATCCATTCCATTATGTGCCACCAGTGTTGCATGTCAGTCTGCTCCCCTCCCCTCCCTGGATAGGTGAATCTGTATCAGTCATTCACTGCGAGACTTCCCCCTCCCATCACCTGTGCTGTTAATGAAACATAGGTCTTCTGGGTCTTAATTGAAGTTTTATCCCCTCTACATCACGTGAGCAATCAGTTGAGATTCAAGGTTGAGAAGACTGTTGGCAAAAGCACAGCGCTGTTTATTACTTTCTCTGATTAAAAGAAAAAATGAGGCAGAGATTTTCCAAAGTTACTTTAGGCAAATGTCTCACAAACTGCATCATTTTTATTGTATGCAGTACTGTTAGCCTCTTCCTTCAGCTCAGTGGCCAAGTGTACTAGAGCAGCATCATTTGTCCATTTGTAAAAAGCAGCTGTAGATGAAATATATACCATCACCATATGGTCTTCTACACACACTCGGAAGGCATTGTAAACTGGATGTGTTATCCAAGTGCAGGTGTTCTTTAAGGTGTGTACTCCCATGGGGAGAGCCCAGGAGGATTAGTCAGTGTAAGCCATTTCATTTATTTTGAAGATTCACTTGTCAAAAGCTATGCTGTTCACATTCTTTTGTTGAGCCACATTCTGTTGTCTGGTGTCCTACACATATTTGTCAGGATCAGGTTTATTGAGCACCATCCTAAGTTGTGGTGGGTGGACAGTTCTCTCTGTAGAAAGTAAACTTTTTCCCTTTCTTCATGATAGTGTGCCCTTGAAGTGTGTGTGTGTGTGTGTGTGTGTGTGTGTGTGTGTGTGTGTGTGTGTGTGTGTGTGTGTGTGTCTAAACACTCTGTGTGAAGAATGCAGTGGGCATCCCCCCCCGTTGCAAATTAAACAAAGAAATTCTGCTGACTAGTTGAGATATGGTATCTCAGCTTGTGAGTAGTTCTGTCTTGCTGATAACTTTAACTACGTAACCTTGTTGTTTGAGTTGGTAGACCGCAAACCCTGGCCAAACTCAGATCGGATTAGCCTGAGACTTTCTTCTGCCATTACTAAGGATGTAGCTTCTCTTACCAGAAAAAATTTATACATTTTCCATAATTAATGATCTGGTAGTGCAGGCACATCTTTGGTAACATATTCTTCTTCTTTCCCCTTCCCTTATCCCTGATTTAATAGGCGTTTGATTTGTAGTCCTTCTGTGTGTTCGTGCTTCATTTGGTTACCTCAGATGTGGACGGGCTAGACATCATACTGTATTTTGAAATGGGGATGAACTTTGGTAGCCTGTGAAAGTTTCACATGCTCGAGCAGTCCAGACACCTACCAGCCCTAGTCCTGCTGATACTATGGCTGGACGTGCTCTAACAGATCTATCACTATGTTAAGTACATAACTTTCTTTTATATCTTCTTCACCCAGTTGCAGACATTTGTTGTAGGAGCTGTTTTTTTTATCATATGCAAGGGTTGGGTATAGAAAAATGGTAAGTAGGGAAGCTGGGTAGGCAACAGGCATTTGTTAGCCTTCAGTTCAGTGGCTGAGAGTACTAGCGTAGTGGCAACGTTATGAAGGCAAGACAGTTGTTTGCAGCAGGCAAATTGGCAGAAGTGATATCACAGTGGAGTTCAGATGATAGTGCAGTTACTCTTGTGTATGAATGAGATATGGGCATTATTGCTGACCTTTAAATAGGGAGACAAGACAGCTGACCTACAGATATAGGCAGATGATTTCAGAGGTTTGTAAATAAAAGATGGCAAAAAAACTGTTATTTTTTTGCAGACAACTGTAGTACAAATAAAGATAAGCTTGAATTTGATAAACCAGTTAACCAGCATCTCTTAAGACACCTCTCTCTAACATTTCCCCCCCTAGGGCTTTGGTTATTATCAGTACTCTCGATGGAAGGATTGCTGCTTTGGACCCAGATAATCATGGGAGAAAGAAGTGGGATATGGACATTGATTCTGGTTCTTTGGTGTCATCTAGTCTCAGCAAGCCTGAAGTAAGAACCTGTTTTACATTTTTTTTCTCTAAGCCTTTTGATTTGCTGCTGCTGCCACAAGACTTTTTCAGTACTAGCCTTTGAATTTTTTACCTGCCTGCCAGAAACCTAGCTGTTTACTGTCACAATGACCAAGCTTCCTATGTTCTCTTATAGTTAGACAGTAACAAGTAGGTGTTTGGAAACAGGAGTGTGCAGAGGTTGTAAAGTTTTTCACCGTGTAACCTGAATGCTGTTTAGGTGCATGGGATCCTAGAATGTGATGGTTCATGTGGGCAAGTCTATTAATGGTATAATTGTGCAAGTTGGAATGGACCTTCTGGCTGTCTTTTTCAGTCTGTATTTCTTCTTTCACAAGTAACTAAATTATTTTGAGGTCTGATTCAGCAGCTGTTTGGCAATGCAGGTTGACTATATGCAAACTGAAGTGGAAGAGGGATTTTGAAATCCAGGCTGTGCTACCTGTTCTGTGTTAAAATTACCATGTGATATCTTGCACAGTTTGTATTATTTTGTATTTTATTGCATATTTGTTTTAAGTATATATTTTATATGTTACATTTATATTTAGCTATCAACATGTTAATAAAATTGAACTTTAGCATGAATAGTAGCAATTGAATAACTGCAACTGACTAATTCGAGTTCAGGAAATGTGTATTTCAGGAAAAAAACAGTGTTTGAAGACTAAGAGCTAAGAATAAGAGACATGAACATGAAATTATGAGAGGAGACAGAGTCAGCACTGTTTAAGGCTAGATCACATTGAGCTTGTGCTTTTTTTCTTGAAAGGTCAAAGTTGATGTTGGCTAGAAACAATTTGCCCACTATTGGTCCTTTAGGACCTTTAATGTATACACAGACAATCACTCAGGATGGTGGAACCTCTGTTTAACTTCCTTATTTGTAGTACTGCACTGTGTGTTTGTGTCATACTTTCTGCATTGTCTGTTTTTAAATTTAATAATTATCCCACAGCTGATCTTCTGACATTTTAACTCTTCTAATAGAACCAGTTTTAATGAAAGATGTGTTATTTTAAAGGCAAGTCGACAAATGTGCTGCCAATGTTGTAGCATGTGCAAGACAAAATATGAGGTAACTAAGTCAGTTTGGCAGAGTCTGCCCTCACTCTCAAGCAGGACTAATGCCACAGACATTAGGACCTTTCTATGGATAAAACTTTCCCATGTTGCTTGGAACCACCTCCCCTGTGAAAAAGGATGCCTCTCTCTCCAGATCTGTTTGTCATACTTTGCAGTTTCAGAGTAAAACAACCCCAGACAGCTTTTTTGGTCTTTAGCTGAATTTGGTTAAGAATCTGAGTGAAAGCTTTTTACTACTTTTTTCACAATTTCTGTCAAGTTTTTCTCTTTTTTTTGGAGATTTTCACCTCAGATGTGCTTGTGGTAATCTGCAAATAGGCTTAAAGTGATTGTGCAGTCTTTACAGCTGCAGTTGATGTAAAGAACTCAGTCAATTCACTTAGAAACAGTATAAGAAGAATATTTTGTTTGGTGAACCTTTGGGATCATCTTCGCTTTCTTCCTCAAACAAAATTTAGTTAAATTTATTAAGTCAGGACAGGAACCTTATTCCTCCTCCCTTCCTAAACTTAAAAGGAAAATTCCCATGTCTCCATTTCCTTTCCAGTTTTTTCCTCTGTATCTTCTTCCACTTTGGCTGATACTTCAGTACATTTAATTGTAGTCGCATCTGTTGGATTTATGGAGCAGTGGGTTAAAGTTCTGACTGAAACCTAGGATCGCCAGCAGCACATCCAGTGGAGGTTCTGACAAAGTTGTGAGAAGGTGGGAGTGAACCAGTGGGAGAATGATGTTCTTTGTCTTCTGGAGTGCTAGCATTTGGGGGTGGAGAGAGAGAGAGAGATGTATGACATGCAGGATGTGTGGACTAAGGATGTGTGCTTGGCTTTGTAAAGCTGTATTTGTACAGTAGCCTTCATGTAGTATGCATGAATGTGCTTGCCCACAGGCGAAGACATAGCATACCCTCATATTTGTGAGTCTGCAAGCTAGCTGCATGGTGAGCGGTTAGGACTGGAAAGTGGAAAATTCATCATAGCTACCTGGGTGATGACCCTGCTGCGACTGGTTTTCGCACTGGTGAGTGGAAGATGAATGGGCAGAGTCCTGTCTGTCAGAGGTTGCTTCACTGGTAGGAATGAGGGACAGGAAAAAAGTATTAAACAATTAAAAATTGTAGTCAAATAGGTTTATTGAACTGTAAAGATACTAGCTATAAATCTGGCATGAAGAGGTTCATCCTCCTAAAAAGAGTTAATGCCATTAGTCACCTTGTTATTTGAAGCTTTTTCAGACTACTAATTCCTTGTCCTTAATCCTTAATGCTCTAAGAATAGATCTGCCTTTCTAGATCTCATTTGTTGTACTTTCATACTAGTCACATACGAGAAGCTCATGTAACGTTTGTTTTCATTTTGTCTTCCTTCAGCTTCTGATTGACATCACATTTCCAATTGTTCCATTTTTCTGCAAATTTGGGTAGTAGTTTTGTCTTCCAGTATCCTTTCCTTAGGCTTTTTTTTTGCTTTCCCTTGCCTTTCTGTAGTTAATGAACTTTAAAGATCATGTCTAAAGGGCTAAATGACCTTTGTTTTTTTTAATAAAAAAGTGCTTGCAAGCATGTTCATGTATACAGACACATTACTTTAAAAGTTGCTTCTGTATGCAGAAGTGTGAAGTTGCACAGCCATGTTTACGGCGTTAATATTAATGGGCAGGAAGGAGGTGGTTGTTTCACTTTGGGTTTCAGCACTAATTATGCTGGATTAGAGTGGTTAAGTAATTGTATATTAAGTTATGTAATTATCAAAATGTTAAATTAACATATTGTCAAAAAGAATAATGGGTAGCTTTTTGTAATACTGTTAATTTAACAGTTTGGCAATTACGTAACTTGATTCGCATATACTTATCCATGCTAATCCACCATAATTAGGTCTGGAACGTAACTGTCTCCTTCCCTCTGACAAAAACTAATGCTGTAAACATGCACGTTTAGACTTTTATGTTTGGAAGCCATTTTGAAAGTAATTTTATTTGTAAACTGGAGTGAAGCAACCTTTTTTGCTTAAAAGAAAGTGCTTGCATGCATAAATATGTATGGGACCACTTTTTTATAAAAAAAAAACAAAGGTTATTTTGCCCTTTTGGACGTGATTGTACAGTCATTGTTAAAAAAAGTTATTTAGCTGTTTGTAGTTCAAATCTGTTTCCTGGTTTTGTTCATCTGTTTGTTGATTTTTTTTTTCATTGTCAAGGTGGTGGTATAATGAATAGGCATTTAAAAATGCAAGTACAGTAATTTTATGCCTTCCCAAGATGAGCATCCTTTGTGCATGTGTTGTTTAGGGGAGAGGCATTTTGATGCTGTTTGTGAAATTTGTAAGAATTTCATCTCTAATCTTATGAGAAGAGGGACAAACAAGTTGAAGTTGTTGAAAATGGAGAAGGAGTTTGTCTGCCCCCCTGGCAGAGATTCAGTCATGAAGGCCTCGTTGGAGTCAGCTATGTGGTAAAACTCATGATTGCTGAAGGAGATTATTCAAAAAAAAAAAAAAAGGTAATACAGAAACATAAGCCTAAAAAAGAAAGGCAGACTTCTTCAGGCCCTCAATCAAGAAAAGCTAAAGTGGATGTAGTTTATATTCTAATCATTCTGCTTAAAGAAGTTTCTTAATTGTTGTTAAATTATGGTTTTAAAAATGGTCTCTTATTAAAGTCTTCAGGACTGTAAGTTTAATTTCTCATGTGAGGTCTGTTGACTTATAGATTCAAGACCTGTTAGCTAGATCTAACTCATTTTCTGTCCTTTCGTCCATCAGAATTTAAGTATGATAGGCTTGTTGAGGCCTTTGTTTGAAGCCAGCAGATGACATCTGCTACCTCTTCCCGAGTGGTTTTGAGGTGGATAGAGGCACCTTTTCACTTCTTCCATATTGCACAGATTTATTTTGCTTTGCTAACAAGTACCCTTGATCTTGGTGCTAGTCCCAAGGAAGCCAAAGTTGATCCATCAGGTATGGATGCCAACTGCCAATTTTGGGGCTGCAGCCTTCAATGTTGACAGTTGTGGTTGTTGACTTTGCTATTGAAGTTGATGGTCTTGGCTTCAGTGTTGCTGACCTGATCAGCTTTGGGGTACTTCAGCAGTTAATGCCAGTGCCCTGATCCTGCTGTGTATTGGTGTTGGTGTTAAGTACTATCAATACAGACTGTTGTGCTTTTCCCTCTTACCACGTCGGCTTTCACCCAAAACACAAATCTTCCTTTGCATGGCCCTATAGTTATCCACTTTGTCACTCTACAGGACATTTGGCCTGGAAACCTCATGCAGGGTCCCATTCCCATGCAGTATCCGGTCCTATTCTAGTTTCATTTTCATCGTTGGACCCATTACCTGTGTTGTCTTGTAGGAGCTGAACTTTCAAAAAGGAAGGGTATAGAGTCTCCTCTTGAATCTCCCAGCCTAGATTTTGAAGATGACAAGGGCTCTGATTTTCACCTCATCCTCCTGCTGATCCTAAGTTTGGGGATATGTTAGAACAGTAAGGCAGACAGGAAGACTGGCCCACAGACCCCATATCCTAAGAAGGACTCTGCAGGAGGCCTTTCAGGATCCCAAGACTACTACTTATGTGGTCGTACTCATTGATAATTAGTGTTATGCTGGTGACAAAAATTGTATGGGAATGCCCTGATGTTGTGGTGCCTGCCCCAAGGAGAAAAAGACCAGATCCTCTGGCCAGTCCTTTATTGGACTGAGACTGTAAACCTATTGTGTTGTGGCTGCAGTTGCTGTTGAAAAGGCTTCGACTTTATAGTGTCCAGGTGTTCATCCCCTGAATAAAGAGTCTGTAGACATAGACAGATTTAGGAAGTATGTTTACATGCCCTTCATTTTTATTTAAATTTTATAAATTAAACTGTCATGTATCTTTAGATTCCTGCATGAGCAAAGTCAACACAGAGGATTATAATTGTGTCGCTGATCATAACCTGTTATGTGTTGAAGACATGAATGCCAAGAACACCTAATAAAGAGTTATGATCAATCCATTCTTAATTCTTTGTAGTGCATGGAGCTTTAGCTGCTCCATGTACTACAAGTTACAGAAAAAAAGAGACAAAATTGCTAAGTGTTTTGACGGCTTTCAAAGCAGTAATGCTTTCTGTTACATTTGCACTCAGCATTCATGGTTCTCAGCAGTCCCGGTTTTTGCCACATTTATTTGGTCTGTTCCTCATAAAGTCTATGGTTGACAATTCATTGAGGATTGAAGTCACTAAATAGTGACATACCTTTGAGTTTGAGTTTGTACCTTTTAGAGAAGAAAAGAGGCAAAAAACTTTACTGCTGACACATCCTGTTATAGGTTCATAGGTAGGTACTAGGCTATCTGCCCAAGGGCATTTCTAAGCCTAGCCAGAGTGCATCGGCTTTCGCTGCCCCATTGATTAATTAACTGAGCCTCTGTCAAGCAGAGCCAGTGAAGTGATCCCAGGGGTGTACTTTCTGTTACCCATCCACTCGCCAAGGCTTCTCTTGAAGAGTGTTAGTGAGGGGCTCTGCCTAATGTAGTTAGGAATTTTGTTCCAAAGCATGGGGAGTCTCTGTGACAGGAATCTATCCCTCCAGCATGTTCTATTTATTGTTGTGGCGAGGTTTAGCTCACCTAGAGTGCGTGGTTCGCAGTGACTTGGATTTCTTTAGGTGGAGCGTGGCTCGCAGTGACTTGGATTTCTTTAGGTGGAGCATGTCCATCAATTCTGAGTTGGACATGGCTTTGTAAGTCAGGCAGAGATCACCTCTGAGTAAGCGATATGCCACTGAGTACAGCTGGAGTTTTTTCAGTCGGGCTGCATAGGACATATGTTTGAGGCCAGTAATCCTCTTAGTGAGGTGCTTTTGTGGTCTTTCAAGCTGTTGGAAGTGTCTTGTGAGGTACATCCCAAATGGGGCATTGTACTCTAATATGGGTCTGATGAGTGACGAGTAGAGGGGCACTATAACCTCTTTATTTCTAGATGTGAGCCCCTTAGTAATTAGATGGGCCTCATAGAAGGATTTCCTAGCTACTTGGCAATATGATTGTCAAAGAAGAGATTACTATCTACCTGGGTCCCCAGATCTCTTATTACCTCTTCTGTATTAAGGGTGCTGCCGCCTATGTGGTAATTCGTGGGTGTTTTGTTTTTCCCAAATGGGATGACTATGCATTTTTTGGCATTTAGCTTGAGGCCATGACTTTGACACCAGGTGTCTGTCTCAGTAAGGCCTTTTTGGAGGATGTCCGTGTCAGCCGGAGAGTCAATTATGGCTCCAAGTTTGCAGTCATTGGCGAACTTGGTTAGCCATAGTCCTCCTGTGTTTGCCTGTACTTCTGAGAAATATATGCTGAACAGTAGGGGTCCCAGAACTGAGCCTTGCGGGACACCACTTGTGACTGGTTTAGAGTCAGAGCTGGAGCCCGCTATTCTTACCGTGTGAGTTCTGTCTGTAAGCCAGTTGGCAACCCATCTTGTGACGTAGGGGTTTATGTTCAGGCTGGTGAGTTTTTCTATAATACCGGAGTGAGGAATGGTGTCGAACGCCTCGACGAGATCAAGGTAGGCTGTGTGAACCACCTTTCCCTCGTCTATGGCCTTGGTAACTGTCTCGAAGAAGTCAACCAGGTTTAGTAGGCATGATCTGCCCTTAACAAAATCCGAACTGGGTCGGGTCAAGTGTTTGGAGGTTCCCAATGTCTTTGTTAATGAGTTCCATGATGATGCGGTCCATAGCCTTGCTGACCAGGCTAGTCAGGCTTATGGGGCGATAGTTACCAGGGTCAGTTGTGGCTCCTCCTTTGTGGAGCGGAATAACCATTGCTGTGCGCCATTCTATGGATACGTAGCCTGTGGAGAGGCTGAGGTTGAACAACGTGTTTAGGTGGGGGGTTAGTTTGTTCTGTAGTTCGTGCAAGACGCAGCCTGGGACACCATCTGGCCCCATTGATGCTGTGTTTTTGGCTTTTGAAAGGGCTGTTTTCACCTGTGCTTCTGTGATTTCCGGGACACTACACTTTTCCGGTATTGTTGTGGGCCCTTTTGAAGGTGAGAGGGAGGTGAAATTTGTACTGAATCTGTCTACCAGCATGTTGGCAATATCAGTAGGTTCAGTATATTTTGTGCTATTTTGCACTATCTCAGAGCATATCTGTGAGTTGCCGCTTAGATTTTTGACATAGCTAAAGAAGGCTTTGTGGTTATCTTTCGAGCCCTTGGCTATTTTTCTTTCGAAGTTAGCCTTGGATGATTTTATGAGGGACCTTAGTTTCTTACTGATACTGATCAGGGATGTCTTTCCTTCTTGGGATTTGCTTTTTTTCTGAACTAGTTTCCTCCTTTTGTTGTATAACCTGTTTATGGCAGGGGTCCACCAGACTGGTTTCCTTCTCTTAGGGGACTGAGTCTTGGTTTTGCTAGGGATGGCATGATCCATGCATCCTTGTAGGTGCTCATAGAGTGCAATTGTAAAGGATTCTGCATCTTGGGCAGTGTTATCCTTTAGCGTGGGGGCTGTGAAACTTACCACCTCTGACTTAATAAGTTGAAGTTTGCTTTAGAAAAGTTTTTCACTGTGGTTTCCTTGGTTGGGGGTGGTGGTGGGGTGTGGACATCCAGGGTGATTAGTTTATGGTCTGATCTAACCAGTGACTGGTTGACCTCCGGTACGGAGCACCTATCGCCCATGTTGGTGATGACCAGGTCCAATATGTTGTGGCCTCTGGTAGGGGAGTTTACCAGCTGATCCAGGGCATTTGAGTTGATAAATTCCAGGAAGCGCTTAGCCTGGGAGTTTGTAGTTTTCCCAGTTAATGGTAGGGTAATTGAAATCTCCCAAGATCAGGGTGTTCGGTAGGACCTTTATGTTTTCGAGTGTCTCCAGAAAGGCAGAGTGGTGGTCCTGGGTCATGGAGGGTGATCTGTAGCAGGCCACAATTTGCATTGCAGATTTGTCCAATGTTAGTTGCACATGGATGATCTCAGAGGTATCATGCTGCGCCACTAACCTGGAGGTGTGGGTATCCTTGATGAATATGAATACACCCCCTCCTTTTGTGTTTCGGTCCGTGTTCTGTGGCCGAAATGTGTGGTATGAGTTGTAGCCCAGTAGTGCTGGAGTGCTCTCTGGAGCCTTGAACCAGGTTTCAAGCTACTGCACAGATGTCGACGTTCTCCATACTTAGGAGTGCTTTGAGCGCATGCATTTTGAGATTTAAACTCCTGGCGTTGAGTAGCATAACCCTCAGTTTTTTACTTGTGCTGTTTACGGAGGTGGGTTTGAATTTTGAGCCTTGCCTAAAAAAGGCACTATGGGGGCAGCAAGAGCCTTGGCCAGTATTCGAAAGCCAAGGGGTGACAGGTGCAAGCAGTCTCTTGCGAAGCAACGCAGCTTGTCGAGCATGTCATCCCAGGCTGACAGACACTGGATCCCATTTGAATGACACCAAAAGCTTAGCCAATTGTTGAAATTGATAATTTTTTTTCTTTATACTGAGGTATCATTCTTGGTGAGGGCAGGATGCTACTCAGGATCATACCCGCCTGGGCTACATGATCAGAGAGCTCTTCCATGTCTCTTTTCATGTAGTCCAGGGAGGTACGGCTCAGGTCATTCACACCAACAAGAACAATGACAGAGTCATATTTGTACTTGTTCTGGAGTGACCTGAGTGCTTGTGTTATGTGGCAGATTCTGGCTCCCAACAGGCAGCTAACAGTAACCTTCTTCTTGTCCAGCCTAGTGAGTGGGGCGTCAGTGTGTCTGACTATTGAGTCACCTATTACTAGTGTGTTAGGTATGTTATTTCGCCTTAAGGGCTGTGATTGTGCTGTACATTGATTTTGTGTTTTATGTGTTGTCTGGTTTGTGATGGGAGGTGCAGGTTTTGTGGGTGTCTGCTTTATTCTAGCTACTTTCTAAGTTTTAAGAGGAAGAGATATATTATCCCTTTGGACAGCAGTACTGCCTCTGTCATTTACTGGTCAGTACTGGCAGTTTGACTGCCTAGCGCTAGACCCAACTATAACAACTTAAAGAGGGGTGCTTAACAACTGTTATGGTTGGGTCTCTCGGCACTTTAACACCTAACTGATTTGTCTTCATCTGAATTTTGGAGTGTAATCACCGTGTCCTATGCACTACAATATGGTAAAGTACTGGAGTAACTTACAGAATAATCACTGGTCCAGAGGCAAACATCTGAAAAAAATGAGCCATGCTCCTCACTCAGGGGAACAGAATCAGATAACATCTCACAAAACCTTTGAAACTCTGTCTGTCCCACTATGGAGGCATTGTGGTGTCATTTGGGCTTCCACTTGCGGTCTTGATTGACCATCATGAAGGAAAAAAGGACAAGGACAGTAAAGTCCAGAGGTTGCACCATTCCCTTCCACATCCCTAAAGAGCTCCTCTCACTCTTCTTGCCAAGACTTCTCACCCCTGGAAGGGAATATGATCAGAAAAAAGTAACTGGAACCATGAACAGATAAAACTCAGTTTAATAAAAATTCACAAAAATAATAAAAGGCAAATGTAGAGACACTTATACCATAAGGCTTCATCAGGCAGATAACATAAGCTGTTCTTACAATGGAATTTATACTAATGTTGAACTAATCAATGTACTTGATTATGCAGTTCTCTTAGATAAGGTTTTAAAGTAACCATTTCAGTGAGCCCTGGAGGTATGTGAACTTTAAACCTGAAAATCCATTTTAACTGTTCATGTTCAGTTAAAAGTCTAATGTCACTTCCCCTCAGTGCTTCTGGCAAAGTTTTTAATAATAAAAATTTATAAGTGTGTGTTCAATCAGTTTCAGTAATATGCTTATGTGCTGCATTGGTTATGACTTGCCTATTGATATTTGAGGCGTGATGACTAATTCTTTTAATTTCTGTTTGTCTTCCCTATGTAATATGACCTACATTTACATCACATTGCTAAATAAATAAAATTACTCATATTACAGCTGCCATAGACTTGCAAAATAAAAGGTTTACCAGTTACAGGATGTTCAGTATGTTTTTTGGTACAGATGAAATTACAGTGAAACCAATTTTCACATCTCAAGGTACCCTGTTTATTACTAGTGAAATAAGATAAGCTGGTCGGTTGTTCTTTGTAGCACAACATATTTTTTAAGTTAGCAATTCTTCTGTGACTATGTCTAGGCAATTCACTTAAAACGTTTCAAAGTTCTGGAATGTCTGTAAGAATACGTCTGTATTTACTGATAATATTTGTTTATACTGGAGGTGTTTTTGTATGCGAGTGTATATCAGTAGGTCATCTTGTGTCTGTAGTAAATTCTGTTTAGAAATATGGAATAGGGGCTTGGAGTCTGAATCTCTCTTATTAATAATGTCTAATTTGATATTATTTACATCATTAGTTTTATAGTCTCAATGTACAAATTCCTGAGCCATGGTTTGCAGTTGTGATTCCTTGTTCAATTCATTTGTATTTAACCGTGCAACCCTCATCAATTGATTTCAACAATGTTAGGTTATATATATATGGGGAGGGTGCAGTACTTGTTCTATATGCAAGTAGGTATTCATCCAGATAGGTTTTCTGTACATGTTAGTTTCTGTTTGCCCTGTGCTCAACTTATTAACAGAAGTGTCGAAGAAGTTGATGCCTAGATCAGATATTTCACTTTAAAAATGTAAAAAGTCTGTAGTGCTAGATATGTATATTTTAAATTAATTGAATTCTGCTGTAGTTTCATTCCAAATTAGGAAAAGATCATCAACAAAACATTTACATAACTGGATCTTATTTCTATAAGGATTAGCATCTTTCAATATGTTATCTTCACCCAACTAGTCCAGTCGCCAACCAGGATAAATAAAAACTCGCAGCAAGCACACTACCCTGGATTGGATACTAGTCAGTAAGAGTCCCCAGTCATATATAACAGGCTGCTTATCAGATAGCCTCAGTGATCAATCCCCAACATTCCTACTCAAAAAAAATACCTATACCAAGCTAAACCTGTCATCTACCATCAAATACGTAAAAAACTAAACTTTAACCCACTCACATTCATCTCATCCCTCAAAGAATGTAACTGGCATCCTCTAAAGTACCTCAGTCGTGATGACACAGTTGAATTTTTTAATACTACCTTCCTGAGCATCCTTAATTACCATGCCCCCATAAGACTTTCCAGAACCAAAGCACAACCCTCCCCATGGCTATAGAAAACCACTAAGTCAGAAATGAAAAACAGGGATAAAGCCTGGGAGCACTGGTGCAAAACCAAAACCCCCTCAACTAGACAGAAATTTCTAGAACTACGCAATAGAGTCAAAAAGCTAATAAAGCAGGACAAATTCCAATACTACCAGTCTGCCCTAGACTCCTCCCAACACAGCCCAAACAATTCTGGTCCTCCATAAACTCCATCCTCCACCCAGGTAAAGTCAGTATCCCTCCTCCTAACATCCCTCACTCCTCGGAAAATATTGCTACCTCATTCAACACACACTTCACACAAACCATACTATCACTATCTAAACAACACAACCCCCCCTCCCCTCCATCCCACACCTTCAACTAGTAATCTCCCCACTGCCTTCTCTTTTTCTCCTGTACCTACATCCAACATAAAAAAAACTCTTAACTAAACTTAAGCCCACCAAATTAGCAGCAGACAACCTCCCAAGTGAATACCTACAAATCGCAGCTGATGCTCTGGCCTACCCAGTATCCATCTTGATTAGCCGATCTCTGTCAGAAAGTTACGTTCCCACACTGTGGAAAGTATCACATATAATTCCCCTCCACAAAGGCGGACCCATAATTCCCCTCCACAAAGGCGGACCCTCCACAGAACTAACCAATTACCGCCCTATAGCTATTCTCTCTCCACTCTCCAAAATACTAGAAAGATGCATACACTCTCAGGTCTCAGACTACCTCCTTATTAACAACCTCCTTTCCAATACTCAATATGGTTTCTGGCCAAATCATAGCACCACCACTGCCTTACTCTCCTTTACTAACACTATCCTTCAGCATAAAAACAATGGCGATCTCTCCTCTGCTACTTTCCTAGACCTATCTAAAGCATTTGACATGGTCCCACACAAACAACTTATCTCTGTCCTCAATAACCTATCCTTCTCTCAATCAGTCACCAACTGGTTTCAGAGTTACCTGTCTGACCGCCAACAATCCATTGTATGGCAGAATTATATATCTCCCCAACTACCTGTCTCCATAGGGGTTCCCCAAGGATCCATCCTTGGACCCCTACTCTTCTCTGTTTTCACCAATAATCTAGCCTCTGCCAACATACATGGCACACCCATACAATACGCAGATGACTCAACCATCATCTGCTCAGCCCAGTCCCTACGCAAACTGCAAAAAGTTACACAGGAAGCCTTTTCCTCTAATGAAACTTGGTTATCCGATGCCCAGTTAATACTCAACCCAAACAAAGCTAAACTACTCATCTTCCAACCCACCAAACATACTCAAAACAGCTCTCACTTTAACATCACAGCAAAAGACAACACCACTATATACCCAACTGAACACACCAAATTGCTAGGAGTGGAAATGGACAATAAACTAAAATTTGACATTCACATATCCATGACCATAAAAAGAGTCCACAAAAAACTAGGAGCGTTATACAGATATAAGCAACTTCTCACCAAAGCAGCAAAGATTTCAGTAGCAAATTCCCACCTTATCTCCACCCTACTTTATGCCTCTCCAATATATACCAACCTAAGGCAGTACGATCTAAACAAGCTAGAGACCTGCTACAACAAAATCGCCAAATTCGCCACAGGGGCATCCTACCATAGTCACCACTGTCTCTCACTTGCTGAATTGGACTGGTTTGAACTCCCTCACCTCCTTCAATGGTATCATCTCTCACTCGCCCAAAAACTAGTAAACCATCCACTAAATGCCCCATCCCTCCAGAATCTACTGCAACCCTATCACACCACCAGGCCACTACGATCCAGCAACAAAAATCACTTGCAGATCACTAAAGCCAATAACTCTGCCGTTGAAGCACTATTCTCTTGCACCATAGCCAAATTATGGAACTCCCTCCCACCCACAATTACCTCCATACCATCATGCACCCACTTCAAAACTTTACTAAAAGGGCACCTAAAAACATGCTGGCTATGCCCTTGCAACTCCCACTCTCATATCACCCACCCCATCCAACCACTACCTTTCTTTCCACTCCACTAACTACCTTGATTATAGCAAGCTCAGATGCTCATAAGCCCAGTACGTATTGTACAGCAGGAACTTCTTATTGTAACATTTGATGTTATGTGATCCTATCTCGCCTACATTCTGACTGATGGGTTCGGAGCCGATCCCTCGGCTCCGACTCGGCACGCTTATGCCAAAGAGCGAAGTCTCTTATTGGCTGAGCTTACTATATCCCAGGATGCACCACTACCAGTCCCCCAGATCTCGTTTGCCGCTAACAAGCAAAGACGTGGTCTCGAGCTTGGCTGAGCTAAGTAGGGTTTTTTCTCTTACTTTCCTGTCAGGAATTCCTTTAAAATTCAACAAAAAGCTGTTTTAACAGCTATATCGTATTTTTGTGTATGATTGAAGTTTTTTTTGTGGAAAAACTTTGTGTAGTGATTGCGTTTTGTCTGACTGGAGGTTCCATTTGGGTTGATGGGCCTTCCCTTGTCAGCCGTTGTCTGTCAAGTTCCTTTTTATTTTTAAAGGTTCTTGTATTCCTTGGTCATACCTTTTTATTTGTGACAGTTCTTGATTCAAAGAAAAGTATTTCTCTGTGATAGCTAGTGTGTCTTGTATTTTACTGGTTATACACTAATTTGGTTGCCATTATGTCACAGGCTCCTAGGCCTTCAGGGTTTAAAAAGTGCACTAAGTGCAGTTTCAAAATGTCGATCACAGATGATCACTCTCTCTGTGTGTACTGTTTGGGCGCCAAACATTTACAGGAGTCCTGTAGCGTCTGTCACGCTTTTTCCTCGAGGGTCCTCCAAGAGAGAAAAAATAAACTTATTCTAAAAGGCCTTATTAAACCATCATTTGAAGAGGCATTAGCTTCCTCTCCTTCTCCTGCTAAAAGAAAAGGCGTCGGCTCCGACCTGTCCGTCGGAACCGACCGCCAAAAGACATAGGCAGGCTTCTCCTTCGGCTCCACGGACTTGGAGCCGAGGCGGAACGGTCTGCCTCGATGCCTCCAGCCTCGACTCCTCTGGGTTGAGCCGGCGGCTGGGGCATCGAGGCGGTCACCTTCATCGGCTCCACTGATCTCGGAGCCGATGAAGGTTGTCGCTCAGACACTTCCTCCTCGGCGAAGCCCTCTTCGGCACCGATGGAAATTGGTTTGGACACTTCTTCGGCGCCGATAATTGTCGAGTCAATTTGGAGCCGGTCCCCTAGTCCCTTGGAGCCGTTGGAGAGGCCTACTTGGACCCATTCGGTCTCTTCCAGGTCATCAAGGATGTCAGATTCTGACATAGACAGGGTGCTCCAAAGACTGTTCCAGTCCCCAGTCTTTCAGAAATTTGTTTCGGCTCCGACCCACTTGGCTTCGGAGCCGATAGCCCATTCCATTGCCATTCCTCCTCCGACCGCTTCGGCTCCGTCGGAGCAGGTGCTGATGGAGCCAGTGGAGATCCTAGGGTCGGCTCCGACCCTTACTCCAACCCGGCCTTGGTCCGAGTTTGCACACGGACTTCTTCCGGGGTGACGTTCGGGGCCAATGCTGTCTGTTCCAAGCCTCCTCTCGGTGCTTGGCGCGGGACTTCCGTCTGCTATCATGGCTCGGAGACCGGACCCTCCCAGGATTCTGGGGTCCGGCCTTCAGAGCTATGAGGCGTGCCTTGGCCAAGTCTTCTTGACCATCTCTCGGCTTTACCGGCACCTTCCTGGGCATGGAGACTGGGTCTTTGGCAGTTCCCTGTCTCTAGGCAGCGGAGCCCGGGCCTGAGGTTACCCCCACTGGGGTTCCCCTCCTCCTGAGGGTTCTTGAGTTGTCTTGGAGGAGCCCCAAGGAAGAGATCGTGCAAGAGGAAGCACGTGGACTCCCCGACGAGTCTCTTACATCGGACACTGATCTTGATGATGCGGAGGGGTCCCCAAAGTCGTCCTCGGATGATGTCTCATTTGTAGACATTCTAGAGATCCTTAAGCAACGGCGGCTGGAATTCCAAACCCCTCCGCTGATGAGTCGGTGTTTCTCAAGGCCTTCGGGCTCAGCCCTCTGCCTCCTGGGTGTCTCCGCCCTTGACGAGCTCCTGGATTTGGTTTGTCGGAGGCGTGGGAACATCCAGATACTGTGGAACCAGTGCCTTCTCGCCTAACAAATTTTTGTCTGCCCCACCCGAGAAGGAGTTCTTAACGAAGGCGTGGCTGTAGATGCCATGGTGGTGGCATCTGCTACCCAGCAGGGCGTGGCAGAGGCTTCAACGTCCGTCCATCCTCCTAATAAGGAGTCTAGGAGCATGGACCGTGCAGGAAGCGCACCCTGACTTCAGCGGCCTTTACTCTGAGGTCCCTGAATTATTTGGCACATTTCACCAGACTACAGAGGGATCTGGTCAAGGAGCTCTCAGACTCCCTCTCAGGTAACCTACCTGAGCAGCTAGCCCAGTCGGTTAGCTCTCAGTTGGCTATCCTCACCTCGATTTCTAACTCGTCCATGAGGCTCATTTCATATGCGGCCGAAGGGCGGGCAAGCGGCAGGCACAGGCGTGGCTCTACAGAGACAAGCCTGGCTCCGTTGTGTCATTTCTCGGAGGCCTTCAAGTCTTCCTTTGCCGGCGCTCCCTTTGATGGGTCCTCTTTGTTTGGACCCAAGGTAAAGACACTCTTACCGCTGTGAGCAAGAGGGAAAGACTTTATCTGCCGTGGGAGCACGTTATTCCACTCCCTTCGGCCTTATCCCAAGGCTAAAGAGAAGGGAAGATGTGGTTCCAAATCACAGAAATTCTTTCCTCAACAGCAGGAAGATTTCCCTTCCAGAGGCAGAGGACGGGAAATTTTTCTGGGAGACGCCGTCCCAGAGGCGGCAGAGGCCCCCGCAACACTGGAGACCATGAGTCCTTTCGTGGCTCTTCAGCCTCCCACACTCCATGAGGGATTGCCCGGCTGTGCTGCTCCGGAGCCAGTCGGGTGCCGTTGCCAAGCACCTAAAAGCCTGGGAGTCTATTACTCAGGACAGATGGGTGCTTGGATTATTGCCGGAGGTTACACCATTCCCTTCACACACTCACCCCCACCGTCCAAAAATCCCGGACCCACCACCCAGTCAAAGGGAAATTGCAGCCGTAGAAGCTTCAAAGCTGCTAGAAAAGGAGTCATCCAACCGGTCCCCACAGACCAGATCGGATCCGAAATTACTCAAGGTTCTTTTTAGTGCCAAAAAAGACAGGGGACCTGAGACCCATTTTTGATCTCAGCAAACTAAACCAGTCCGTCATGAAGTCCAAATTCCGAATGGTCACTTTACAATCCATTCTCCCATTGTTGGAGAAAGATGTTTGGATGTGCTCCATAGATCTCAAGGACGCTTATTATCACATACCGATACATCAGGCGTCCAGGAGGTATCTGCGCTTCAGCCTGGGAGACGGTCATTTCCAATTTTGTGCACTGCCCTTTGGTCTCACCACAGTCCCCAGGGTGTTCACCAAGTGTTTGGCAGTAGTGACTGCTCACCTGAGGAGTCTCGGATTCCAAGTGTTTCCCTATCTGAACGACTGGCTCCTGACTGCCACCACCAGGCATCTACTACTAGAGAACCTACAAGCCACCATCTCCCTGGGTGGTTCCCTGGGAATTACATTCAACTGGTCAAAGTCTGTCTTGCTGCCTTCTCAGCGCATAAGATTCATAGGAGCAGAGATAGACTCAAAATTAATGCAAATCTTCCTTCCTACCGAAAGGATACAAACATTACAAGGTCAAGCCCGAGCCCTGCTTCTAAGATCCAAAGCCCCAGCCAGGATGGTCCTGCAACTTTTAGGTTCAATGTCTGCCACGGTTCTCCTAGTTCCTCTGGCAAGATTGCACATGAGGATTCTTCAGTGGTTGTTATCGACACAATGGTCTTTTCAGGATCTCCCCCTCAATCATCACATACTGATTACAGAAACGTGCAAACGGGACCTCCGCTGGTGGCTTCTGCCATCCAATATGAATCAGGGAAGACCTTTTGTTATACCCCCTCCGGTGGCCACCTTGACAACGGATGCCTCCCAGACGGGGGGGGGGCATTGTCTGGGCAGGTCAGTTCAGGGTTCTTGGCTTCCAAACGAAACATTTCTCCATATCAATGTGTTGGAAATGAGGGCTGTACTTCTGTCCCTACAAGCCCTCCACAAGTTTCTCCCTCAAGGCATTATCGCTATCCACACAGACAACATGTCGGTGGTCTGGTATCTAAACAAACAAGGAGGGACCAGATCTTACCCTCTTTGCAGAGAGGCCATGAGGGTGTGGGAATGGGCAGTGGCTACCAACTGCTTCCTGGTAGCGACCCACATTCCAGGAAAATCCAATGTATTGGCAGACAGACTGAGCAGGACTATTCTCTCTCCTCACGAGTGGTCCCTGAATGAAACAGTAGCAGCTCAGATTTTCAAAAGATGGGGGATTCCGTGCTGCGACCTGTTTGCAACACCACAAAACACGAAGTGCAAAAGGTTCTTTTCCTTGACCCAGCGTCAGGGAGGCAGCTCTGGATGCTCTAGTCCAACCTTGGCCAACAGGACTGCTTTATGCTTTCCCTCCGGTTCCACTCCTCCCCAAAGTCATCCAGAAAGCTTCCCAATTGGGGTCCACAATGATTCTAATTGCTCCGTACTGGCCTCGTCAGGTATGGTTCCCCTACCTACAGAAATATACTCTGGACGGTCCTTGGTTTTTGGATCTAACTCCAGACCTTCTGGTTCATCATTCGGGACAACAGCACCAGTCCCTTCACACTTTGAAATCAGCTTGGCTCCTCCACTTCCGACTTTAGTCAGAAATCACACCTTGGACCCGGAAGTTATTCACATTTTATCTTCAGCCCACAAACCCACCACTAAGAAATTGTATCACAGTAAGTGGAAGAGGTTTGCTATCTGGGCTCAACTCAGAGGCTTAGACCCTATTACTGCCCCGATACCAGAGGTCTTGAAATTTTTAACATCCTTGTTTAATCAAGGATCTTCAGTCTCTACTATTAAAGTCCAACTAGCAGCTATCTCCAAATTTCACGAATCCATAGACCCACCGTTGATGAGCAGCAGATTATGTAAAACTTTCATGAAAGGTGCTGTGCTTTTAAGACCCCAGTTTTTCATCCTGCGCCTCCGTGGGATCTTGATTTGGTACTTGTGCCTTAACATCTTCCCCTTTTGAACCGGCTGCTACATGTGAGTTGAAATATCTGTCTTGGAAAACTGCCTTCTTAATTGCAATTACCTCTGCAAGAAGAGTTTCAGAACTTCAAGCCCTATCTATCAAACTACCGTGCTTGATTTTTCACAAGGATAGAGTATCACTTAGGCCTAATCCATCTTTTGTTCCAAAAGTTTGTTCTAATCTCTGTCTCCAACAATCTCTAGAGCTACCAGTTTTCTTTCCAAAATTTTCAAACAAAGCGGAATACACCTTGCATACATTGGATGTTCACAGGCAATTGCGCTTCTATCTAGACAGGACTCAACAAATTGAAAAACAGATCAATTGTTTGTGTCCTTTTCAGATAATAAACTGGGTAAAACCATCACTAAAGCTACTATTGCCAAATGGATTAGAGATTGCATAACTCAGTCTTATTCCTCTTCAAATAAGCAACTTACAACATCTGTCAAAGCTCACTCTACTAGAGCTATGGCTACCTCTATTGCATTTCATTCCAAGCTCGCTATTTCTGAGATTTGTGCTGCGGCTACTTGGTCCAACCGCACACTTTCATTTCCCACTATAAATTGGATGTGGCATCTAAAGGCGAGCATCATTTGGTTCCACGGTACTCAGGAGTGTTTTCCAGTGAGCCACCCAGGATTTAGGTGCTAGGGGCTGTCCCATCAGTCAGAATGTAGGCGAGATAGGATCACATAACATCTTTTAGTTATGTACTCACCATAACTTCATATGTTTGGGATCCATCTCGCCTACATTACTAATACCCACCCTCCTTCCCCCTGCCTTGGAGATCAGAAGAGATTGAACGGTTTGAGTTCTACTGTTTTTATCTTGTATCATCTGTCGATGTTATATAAGCAGTGCATGCGTGTGTGTATGTATGCGGACAAACTAGATCTGGGGGACTGGTAGTGGTGCATCCTGGGATATAGTAAGCTCAGCCAATAAGAGACTTCGCTCTTTGGCATAAGCGTGCCGAGTCGGAGCTGAGGGATCGGCTCCGAACCCATCAGTCAGAATGTAGGCGAGATGGATCCCAAACATCTGAAGTTATGGTGAGTACATAACTAAAAGTTAATGTCTGTTATGTACTTTACAGATAAAGATTCTAGTTGTCTACTGATGTACTATGTTCTTCATCTGTAAATATGTTGTAAGTAATTGCTATGTTAAATTGTTAATCGCTATGTAATCCAATGTAACTACTGTCTGTTTATTTTAACTGTGGAGCTTTTCTCCCCGGGCCTCCGCTGAAAATGGACCTACGTCCAGTCGGACACTCCCGGTCAACAAATATAAATAAATCTCTCTCCCACTGAAACATAACAATATTGGCGTATGTATTAGCGACTGAGGTACCCATCTCTATGCCTCTTGTTTGTTTAAAAAGTTGATGGTGAAATAAGAAAACACTGTTAGTTAAAACTAAACCCAGTAAATCACAGATAACACCTGTTTTAACTTTTGTATAATCAGAGAATTCGAGAAGAAAATTCCCAATATATTCAATGCCAATGTCATTGGGAATAACTAAGGAATGGATCCATATCCAGAGTCACAAAGTAGAAGTCCGTTATCGTGTTCTTAGTTGACCATTCTGTTAATTAATGAATAAAATCAGCTGTGTTCTTCATGATTGTGCCAGTTTCTGTCAGAAACGTTTTCATTTATATCTCTAGATACTTGGATATTGGCTCTGTAGCCCATCCATGACCTGCTACAATAGGTTTCATTGGTGGAGATGTGGTTGATTTATGCATTTTCAGTATACCATAGATAATTGGTATTTTAGGATTGTCTGTTGTCAAATATTGTAAGAGATTACGCTGTGCGAGAATCAGTATGCATTTGCAGTAAAATTGCAGATGTGTATAATGATGTCCGTGACTTGTCGCCTATTAATTGAGATATAATCATTTGAGTTGAGTAGCTTGAGCATTTTTTCAACATAGTATGTAGTATCCATAACAACCATTCCCCCACCTTTTTCAGCATTTTTGGAAAGAAATGCAACACAAAAGAGGCCTGAAACCTCTTTCAGAAAAGAACCATGCAGGAGGTCTCACTAGACCAAACAGGATTAAGTTATGACTGCATGTCCTTTTTAGTGCCCAAGAATACAAAGAGTCTTAGGCCCATATTACAGTTGATGTGCCTAAACAAATATATCTCAAAATAAGTCTTTTGGATAGTCATTGGGGTAGTTCATCCTACCCTCATTTTCAGAAGGAAATTGGATGTGTTCTTTGGATCTCCAGCCCTTCTTACTGGAATAACAGACAACCTAGACTAGATTTTGACAAAACATATCTAGAAACTGTGGTATTATGTACCTTGTCACATGAATGACTCCATAGCAGTGTTTGTGTTTTGGAAACACAAGCCACCAAACAGCTAGTTAAAAATGATGGAATTCAGATGTCTTGAAAATCTCCCTCTACAGCAGATAAATGCAAGTTTGATGGCCATGAACTGGTCCTGTCTTGATCAAGTTAGTGACTTTAATTCTTCGTACATGTTTTCAACTCATTCCTCATTGATCTTTTAAGCAAACATGCCTCTTTGAGAAAAAATAATCAGAAACAACACACTTCACAGATAACTGTGACAGTAATGACACCTGGCTAAAAGAGAGCACAAGTGAAAAGAGTATGTGAAAAATAAGGACATAAATGCACTCCACCAATCCAAGAAAGCAAGAAACATGTGTCTGTATCAAACTAGAAAAGCCAGGCAGTAGTACTTAACTAACATGCAGATCACAAATATGTGCAACCCAGCAGCTTTCTGATAGATTTCTTAGTGTCACCAGTATATGAACAGATAACTCCTAGATCTTTTATCATTTGAGTTTGAAGTAGATACATTTTCTGACTTTTTTTCCTGTGCCGTAATAAAACATTTCAACCAGCTTGGAAGTTGCTCCGAACTATTAACTTGTGGATCAAATTACCCACAGTTTTATAGGTTGGTACTGCGCTATCTGCCCGAAGGCATATATTAGCCCAGCCACGTTGTGCGGTATTCACCGCCCGTTTAGTAGTTCCCTAGACCCTTGTACTAGCAGCTAGTACCCTTGGCCCCTATCTAGTAGTGCTGTTGGTGTGATCCCCGGTGTGAACTTTCTGTTACCCATCCACTCATCAAGGTTCTTCTTGAAGAGTGATAGTGAGGGGCTCTGTCTTATGTAGATCGGGACCCTGTTCCATAGTAAGGGAAGTCTCTGCAGGAATCTATCCCTCCAGCATGTTCTATTCATTGTTGTGTTGAGGTTTATATCCCTAGAGCGTGTAGCTCGAGTAGATTTGGTTTTGCTCAGATGGAGCATGTTCAGCAATTCTGGTTTGGACATGGCTCTGTACATTAGACAGAGATCGCCTCTGAGAAAGTGGTATGCAACAGAGAACAGTCTTAGCTTTTTCAATCGTGCTGCATAGGGCAACTGTTTGAGGCCAGTAATCCTCTTGGTTAGGTACCTTTGTGGTCTCTCCAGCTGCTGGAGATGTCTAGCCAGGTACATTCCAATTGGAGATGTCTAGCCAGGTACATTCCAATTATTGCATTGTACTCAATAATGGGTCTGATGAGGGAAGAGTAGAGGGGCATCATTACATCCTTGGATCTTGATGCGAACCCTTTCGTGATCAGATGGGCCACATAGAAGGATTTTCTGACCACTTTGGCAACATGGTTATCAAAGGAAAGCTGGCTATCTACTTGGGTCCCTAGATCCCTTATTTCTTCTTCAGATTTCAGGGGATTACCTCCTATGTTGTAGTTTGCGGTTACTCTGTTTTTTCCAAAGGGGATTACTACGCATTTTTTTTTGCATTTAGCTTGAGACCATGGCTTTGACACCATGCATCAGTCTCATTTAGGCCCTTCTGGAGGATCTCCATGTCGGCCGGAGACTCTATTATAGCACCCAGTTTGCAGTCGTCCACAAACTTAGTCAGCCACAGCCCTTCCGTGCTTGCCTGTACTTCTGAGAAGTATATGCCAAACAGGAGGGGGCCCCAGGACAGAGCCCTGAGGCATGCCACTCGTTACTGGTCTGGATTTGGACATAGATCCTGCTACTCTTACTTTATGGGATCTGTCTGAGAGCCAGTTTGCGATCCATCTTGTGATGTAAGGGTTCATGCCCAGGCTGGTGAGCTTATCAATAATACCTGAATGGGGAATGGTGTCAAATGCTTTAGCAAAGTCAAGGTAAGCCGTGTGTACCTACTTTCCCTTATCTATAGCCTGAGTAACTGTCTCAAAGAAATCCACCAGGTTCAGGAGGCATGATCTGCCCTTGAAGCCAAACTGTGTGGGGTCCAGCGACTGGAGGTTCCCAATCTCTCCATTTATGAGTTCCATAATGATTTGCTCCATAGCCTTACAAATCAGACTGGTCAGGCTTATTGGTTGGTAGTTCCCAGGGTCAGTTGTGGCCCCACCCTTGTGTAGCGGGACCACCATTGCCGTGCGCCATTCTATGGGCACATATCCTGTGGAGAGGTTACGTTTCATTACACATTCTTACCCTTTGTAAGAAAAATGCTGTGTAAATGAAAAGAATGCGTCTCCACTTCAGCAGACAGTCTGCCTAGCGTATCTGAAAAGCTTGCACAATTATTGGTTTATCTTTTGCAGAAATATAGGTGAATACTAGGATAACTGCTGTGAAGGGCAATTTTAAGCCTAGCCAGTAGTCTAGGATCAAGATCAAAACCTGTACTGTGAAGGGCAGTTTTAAGCCTAGCCAGTAGTCTGGGGTCAAGATCAAAACCTGTACCTTCCGTCTAAGAGGTGAAGACTTCAACCATTACACCAAATCCTCCCTTAAGTGAAGGTTCCTTTTCATATTTATGGAAGCAAGCTAAAGTGATTTCACTACACAGTGGTGGTGGATAAAGATTAAACATGTTTTGGAGAAAGTCATGATATGTCGTTACCAACACATCCAGCTTTTTGTAAAAAGACTTGTCTGGAAGAATAAATAATTTGTAGATTTGTAGGGTAACAGGTCATTTGCTGTTTTTGTCCTACTAGTAAGAAAACTTAGCAAAGTACTAAACATTTAGGGAAAGTCTTCTAAAGTAAAAAGGAAATGTAGGAAGTGCTTTAACAAAAAGGCAAAAAAAAAAACAAAACAAAAAAAAAACTGTGGAGCCTTCATTGTCTGTCTCACAGGGACAGGTTCTGCAGAGAGATAATCGGACCTACTGTAGTAAGTGAGACTGCTGCTCTTGTAGAAATTTGAATTGAGGTATTCTTATCATCAGAAACTTTTCCTGTTAAGGACTTCTTCTTCAGCCAGCCTTCTAAAGCTTGGGATCCTTTCCCTGTGAGCCATATATTTGCCTTAGACATGCACCAGCATACTGTTCTAAGAGGTGTATATGTCCTCTCCCTTTGCCCTGATAAGAATGAGTTTGACTGGAGAAGTTAAATAGCTTCCTAAGAAAGTCAGAACCTTGAGATAAGGCAGGGTGAATTTTGAAAACACAGGAAGTTTTAGGGAGGCGGAAGGAAAAATGTTAGTGAATGTCCCATCCTGGCCACAAGGTAAGACTTAAACTTCAAATGTATGCTCTTAAAGGAGATAGAGTATATAGGTACTGCAGCAGTAATCTATTTGGACATCTAACTTTATGGTAAATTAACTGCTCAATTGTATTATGTTCTTCATTAGATCACTGTTGCAGTATTCTTAACATCTGGGGATGACTCCCAGAGCTTGGTCAGATTAGGTGAAGGAAGGGGTTACTTCCTCTGAATTTAGTATGTCACGAAGGACAGCCTTGGCAAGTCTTAGTCATTCTTTAGACTGAAAATCCAGTTTGTAATGTTTAGTAAGGTGCGGACTGAGGACCAAATGGCTGCTTCAAGTATGGATTTGGAGTCTACTTCTTGCATGACAGGACATGAAGTAACTACTGCTCACATAGTGAGGTTTTTAATGATTCCTGGTAGCTGCTTGCCTTGCTTTGTATAACAGAAGAGAATTGCATTCCGGATTCATTTTGTAAGTAGTTTTCTACACTCGTAAGCCTGTTTACTTTCCAGCAAACAACAAAAACGGTCAGATTTTCTCAGGTCTTATTGATAGAATTATATAAAGTAAAACTGGTTTACCTCCTTAGAAATCTCACAGTAGTGCTTGGTCGGCTTGTTTCAATAAATCAGCTGTACAGTTTGTCAGTGTGCCTGTTGCTGTTAATTTCAGTATAACAATGGTGAACCAGGCCTAATTTGGACCCTTTTAAATATTCGTAAAAGTACTACAACAAGCACTAGTTAAGTTTTGTTGGTGCCAACCTCAATACAGTCAGTCTTGAACTCAGCAGCATCAGGAACGTCCAGGTGGGTGAAACGAGATTTTGTCTTTGCATCTTCTCTGAGACGTTCATCAGCATTTTCGACAGAGAAGGAGTTTCCAGTTTGCAGTTTTAATCTACAGATTCATGTTAGCCTTTGCTGAAAATGGTAAACCTCTTTTTTAAATAACATGGATACCATCAAGGACATAAGTGCTAGATGCACACATTCTGTGGCCATAGACTTAAACTAGACTCTTGATAAAGTTTGAACTTTATGTCAGTGGTATAAGCAAGCCAGTAGTGAAGCTAAATGTAATACAACATTGTTTAAGTGAGAAAGTTTGTATGTGTAAATGCATTCATTGTTTTGATCAGTATGTACAACAGTGTAAAACTCAAAAATTAAATGTTTTAGCTGTGTTTAGCATGTGTGCTACAGAAATTGTCAGTAAGGACTATGCAAAACAAGTCAAAATTGTCTAATGAAGTCAAAAGTTATTTTACATTTTGTAGAGAATTCCAGTCTTTTTTAAACTATGCTAAAAGTTTACAGGTTGCAGAGGCAGCTGAAATGTTTCAGACCTACTGCTCACAGCTGGATGCTTTTAACAACAAGCAGCTGGATGATTAGTTCACAGAATCTAATGAAAAACACATGCCAATATTAAAGAAACATGACATACAAGTAGGAAGTATTTACCAAGATGTTTAGGTATTTTGACTAGGGATGATGTTGCTATATAGATGGATGCTACAGAATGTGCAGTAGTGCACACAGATGACACTTGTAAAGATTTGCATGAAGTTTGTGCAAATGTACAGAATTTAAAAAAATAGTTACAACAGAAACTGAAGATTTATGGGTTAAAGATAAAATAAATTCCAGTTCAGCTGACACAGCTAAAGTGCTCAGAAAGACATATTGGATGTGGCCAGTTAGGGGAAAAAAGTAACCGTACACATATATATTGTGTAAGGTATGCTGGAAATCGCACTCAGGTTACAGGAATACAGTTTTGTTAGGATTTAAAGAGTTAATGATTACAACAGCTAACAATTCAAAGTGTAACAGCTCCGTACTAGGTATGGACTTGTCGTCAGAGTTCACTTCAAAGTTATTAGAGTGTTATAATATTACAGTTTCTGACAAGATGCTAGAACCAGTAGAGCATGATAACGAAAATGTTTTTAAGCATAACCTTTTTTCTGTTGGTATTGATGAAGATGGGTTTAAAATAGTGCAGTTGGATGGGGAAAGTACAAAAAGGTCTGGGTATGAAAAAAGGGACGTGCTGAGAGTGGCAACATATTGCATGCTTTTTTTTCTGTAGAAAACTGGAACATATCAAGCAGGACTGTATCTACTACTTCTTCTTTTTTCAGCTGCTCCCGTTACGGGTCGCCACAGCAGATCAACTGTTTCCATTTCTTCCTGTCCTCTGCATCTTGCTCTGTCACACCAACCACCTGCATGTCCTCTCTCACCACATCCATAAACCTTATCTTAGGCCTTCTTTTCCTGTTACTTGCAGCTTCATCCTTAGCATCTTTTTCCCAATATACTCTGCATCCCTCCTCAGCACATGTCCAAACCAACGTAATCTTGCCTCTCTGGCTTTGTCTCCAAACCTTCCAACCTGGGCTGACCCTCTAATATACTTATTCCTAATCCTGTCCATCCTGGTCACACCCAGTGCAAATCTTAACATCTTCAACTCTGCCACGTCAAGCTCTGACTCCTGCCTTTTTGTCAATGCCACTGTCTCCAACCCGTATAACATAGCTGGTCTCACTACCCTCTTGTAGACCTTCCCTTTCACTCTTACTGGTACTCGTCTGTCACAAATCACTCCTGACACTCTTCTCCACCCACTCCATCCTGCATGTACTCTCTTCTTCACTTCTCTTTCACACTCACCATTACTCTGAACTGTTGATCCCAAGTACTTAAACTCATTCACCTTCGTCACCTCTACTCCCTGCATCCTCAACATTCCTCTATCCTCCCTCTCATTCACACACATATATTCTGTCTTAGTCCTGCTGACCTGTATTCCTCTTCTCTCTAGTCTAGAGCACATCTCCACCTCTCCAGGGTCTCCTCCACCTGTTCCCTACTCTCACTACAGATCACAATGTCATCTGCAAACATCATAGTCCATGGGGGCTCCTGCCTGATCTCGTCTGTCAACCTGTCCATCACCATTACAAATAAGAAAGGGCTCAGAGCTGATCCTTGATGTAATCCCACCTCCACCTTAAACGCATCCGTCACTCCCACCGCAGACCTCACCGCTGTCACACTACCCTCGTACATACCCTGTGCCACTCTTACATACTTCTCTGACACTCCCGACTTCCTCATACAATACCACAACTCCTCTCTAGTCATATGGTTTCTCTAAATCCACAAAGACACAATGCAACTCCTTCTGACCTTCTCTGTACTTCTCCATCAGCACTCTCAGAATAAACATTGCATCTGTAGTGCTCTTTCCTGGCATGAAACCATAATGCTGATCACTAATCGTCACCTCCCTTATTAACCTAGCTTCCACTACTCTTTCCCATAACTTCATGCTGTGACTGATCAGTTTAATCCCTCTGTAGTTACTACAGCTCTGCACATCACCCTTATTCTTAAAAATCGGTACCAAAACACTTTTTCTCAATTTCTCAGGCATCCTCTCACTTTCCAAGATTTCATTAAACAATCTAGATAAAAACTCCTCTGCCATTTCACCTAAACACCTCCATGCTTCCACAGGTATGTCATCTGGACCAACAGCCTTTCCGTTCTTCATCCTTTTCATAGCTATCCTTACTTCCTCCTTGCTAATCCACTGCACTTCATGATTCACTATCCGCACATTATCCAACCTTCTCTCCCTCTCATTCTCTTCATTCATCAACCCCTCAAAGTACTCTTTCCATCTGCTCAACACACTCTCCTCGCTTGTGAGTACGTTTCCCTCATTATCCTTTATCACCTTTACCTGCTGCACATCTTTACTAGCTCGGTCCCTCTGTCTAGCCAATGGGTACAGGTCCTTTTCTCCCTCCTTAGTGTCCAACCTTTTATATAACTCTTCATATGCCTGATCCTTTGCCTTCGCCACCTCTCTCTTTGCCATGCAACTCATCTCCTTATACTGTTGCCTACTTTCTTCATCTCTTTGACAATCCCACTTCTTCTTCGCCAACCTCTTTCTCTGTATACTCTCCTGTACTTCTTCATTCCACCACCATGTCTCCTTGTCCTCCCTCTTTCCAGATGTCACACCAAGCACCCTTCTTGCCATCTCTCTTACTAGCTCTGCTGTAGTTACCCAGCTGTTCGGTAACTCTTCACTGCCACTCAGTGCCTGTCTTAACTCTTCCCTGAACATCACCTCACAATTACCCTTTTTCAATTTCCACCATTTGATCCTTGGTGCTGCTCTCACACTCATCCTCCTCTTCTTGATCACCAATGTCATCCTACAAACCACCATCCTATGCTGCCTAACTACACTTTCCCCTGCCACCACTTTACAGTCTCCAATCTCCTTTAGATTGGCCCTTCTACATAAGATATAATCCACCTGTGTGCATCTTCCTCCACTCTTGAATGTCACCCTATGCTCCTCCCTCTTGTTAAAATACGTATTCATCACAGCCATGTCCATCCTTTTCGCAAAATCCACTACCATCTGACCTTCTGCATTCCTTTGCTTAACACCATACCTACCCATCACCTCCTCATCCCCTCTGTTCCCTTCACCAACATGCCCATTGAAATTTGCTCCCATCACCAGTCTCTCACCCTTGGGTGCAGTCATCACCACTTCATCCAACTCGCTCCAAAATGTTTCTTTCTCATCCATCGCACACCCAACTTGTGGAGCATATGCACTAACAACATTCATCATTACACCATCAATTTCCAGCTTCATAAACATCACCACTCTTTTCACCTACAAAACACTCTTAGCATACTGTTCGTTCAGGATAATGCCTACACCGTTTCTCCTCCCATCCACACCATGATCAAACAATTTGAAACTGCCTCCGATACACCTAGCCTTGCTCCCCTTCCATTTGGTCTCTTGCACACACAATATACCAACCGTCTTTTGGTTCGTCATATCAGCTAGCTCCCTCCCTATACCAGTCATACTGCCAACATTCAAAGTTCCGACCCTCACTATCACAGTTCTAGCCTGTACCTGCCTTCAGGCATGCCATCCGCCTCTGGACTGTATATACTATAGAAAATGGAAAATAGGCAGATAGAGAAAGGAGTATTTGCAAGGAACTCAGGAAAAAAAAGAAGTCAAAAAGCAGAAGTTGCAGGATGGTAACAAGACTGTCGAGATGAACTAAGTGTTCATTATATTAATAACATTCTAATACAGTCAAAGATTGTGAAAGAATACATGCCACAGCTGAGAAGAGTTCTGAGACAGTTGCAAGATGCTGGTTTCAAAGTAAACAAAGACAAAATACAGTTCTTGTCACAAGAAATAAAATTTCTAGGAACCATTATCAGACCAACAGGGAGGACTTCTTGTCAGGAAAGCATGAGGGGCATTCTGCAATTGCTAAAGCCTTTGACAATTTCTGATTTGCATAAATTAATGGGAATCATGAACTACAATATTTAAAATGTTAAAGCAGAAGTTGGCATAGGCAACGGAGCTGGTAGCTCCCACCAGTAAATTACCTTTTGAGCTGATGTTGCTAATCTTCTTTCATTCATCACTGATGGGTTCGGTTCTGAGCCCTCGGAACTGAGTCGGCCTCTTAGCTCGCACCAGCCAAAAAAACTCTCGAGCTAAGTCTCAACCCAGAATGACCTTCTCTGTGTTACCCCAGATCTCGTTTGCCACGTAGCCATAAAGCTGCGTTTCAGCCGAGCTGTCAGCTAAGTGGAACTTCATTTGATATTTGTGTGAAAGTTTTTCTATATCTTCATATTTTATTGAGCAAATAGTATTTCTAGAGTGTTTTCTTCTGTCTGATTTTATTTTTCTCTTCTCTGCTCTTCCCGTTATTACTGTTGGTAAACGTTTAAGTACCATTGTTGGTACAGCCTTTCCTCCCCTTATCCTTGTGGTATTCCTTCAGTACCATTGCTGTTATTGTCTTTTGTGTTTAACCTATCGACTTTGGTTTTTAGTAAGGCGTTTTTTTTCTTCTCTACATATCACTGTAGTGATAGTTGTGAATTCTTTGAAGGGTGTTTGACAAACTGGATCTTGCTGTTGGCTTGTGGTGTCTCTTTCTAAACATTTCGGATAAGAAGGGTACTTCAGGTTTTAAGCATTGTGCTTCGTGTAATGGCAAGTTACCTAATATTGATTCTCACGATGACTGTGTGTACTGCTTGGGAGTGCCCCACCTTTCGGTGCAGCCTCTGTGACATTTCTCAGAGTTTCAAGTTAACGTACTCTTAATGAGCGCAAAAATAAACTCATTCTGAAAGGGTTACTCAAGTCTCCCATTTCAGAGGCCATTTCTGTGATGGTGGTCTCAACCCCTCCCACTAAAGACAAAAAGAGGTCCTACTCGATTCGCTCCTCATCATCGGGTGATCAGGGCAAGACTGTAAAAGCTAAGGTCCCAAATTTGTCTTCGGAGCATAAATCTGCCTCTATAGCTTCGTCTTCCTCGGCTCTGAGCATCTCGAAACCTTCGATACCAGCGCCAGTTTTGGCACCGGTCCTGCCTCCGGTACCGATTATAGACCTTACTATGCCTATTTCGACTTCGGCACCTACGGCCACTTTGGCTCAGGGCACACCTGTGACTACTTCGTTAGTTACCATTTTGGAACCAACTGTTTCGGCTCAGAGTGCCACTTAGGTACCGAGCGTTGTACCGACTTCACCGGATTTGACCCCACTACTATCGGTCTCAAAACTTGAGACCTTGGTGCTGGCAGACCTTGCACCATGGACCCGATACTCCCCTTCTTTCCAAGCGTACAAGCCCCTTCATTGAGCGTCCTGATTCTCCATCTGGAGTATCCACTAGTAGCCTGTCTGAACATGATGTGGTGTGTCTTGTGGACCAGCTGTTGTTAGCCAGAGGGATACCCACATGTTCTAAGACCCATCTACCTGCAGGATGTGGGTTGACTTATCCACGGACTCCATCTTATATTCCTCCTTCGACCATGCCTGTTCTGAAGCCCTCTGCTCCGACATCCTTCTTGGAAGCCATCACCTTGGTGCCTACAGTGCATCTCACTCCAGCTTCGAGTTTGCCCCTATGGTCTTCAGTTCTTGCGGAACTGGTTCTTCCTCAATCTTTTGGGGATTGGGGGATTGGGGGATGGGCGGTTCGACCCGTGGCACGGAGCCGTCTTTCTCCTCTGTTCCATCCTGAGCGCTGATAGCCCTGTCTGCACCGATCCTGGTTGAGGCTCCTCCCAAGGGGGCAGGCTTGTCGGAGTGGGGTGTGACCCCAGTTCCGAGGTTGTCTTTCTTGGTTCCAGGCTCCCATCCCTCTTTGGGCAGGCCTTCCTTGTGCAAGATGGAGAGGGCTCTTGCTTCTGGCAGCACTCCTTTGATGTCTGAACCCCGGTTTTGGCTCCCTGAGCTACAGCTTTCACAGACCACCCCCCCTTGGACACTGGGCAGAAAAGCCGCAGGACACCCCTGTTCAGGGCATCAACTCTTCTGAGTCCTCCTCAGAGACCCCCACTGAGGAGCTCCATCGGAAGAGGACATGCAAGAGGAAGCACGTACACTCACCCGAGGAGTCCTTAACTAAAGACACGGATTAGAGTGATGGTGAAGGTTCCCCCTCTGTCACCTCCTCACATCTCCTTCGGAGACGTTCTGGAAATACTTAAGCAGCGAGGTGACTGGAAGCCCTCCAGCCCTTCGTCTGAGGAGTCCGTGTTCCTGTAGGCTTTCCGTGCCTGGCCTTCTACCTCTTGGGTCACCCTGCCTGCCGACGAACTCATCCAGCTCCTTGTGCAGTGCGCTTGGAAGAACTCTCATTCCATTGAGGCGATCCCTCGGAGACCAGACAAAATCCCCCCCCGAGGAGAACCCCCATTAGTCCAAAGAGTGGACTTCGCTGAGGAAAGTCCAGCTGTCCATCTGCCTAACAGGCCGTCCCTGGTGGTGGACAGATTTGGGAAGCATGTTTTTGCATCAGGGACCTTTTGCTATATGGTCCCTGAACTATTTGGCACATTTTACAAGGCTCCAGAGGGACTTGATCTCCGAACTCTCTGGGACACTCGCAGGACAGATGTTCATCGTGTTTCACTGTTGCAGTCATGACTGTAGGGTTCTCCCCTGCCGGCAGGCAGCCCTCGGTCGGCCAGAATCCCAAAGTCTGGGTCTGGTGTCGGCTGTTCAACCACGCTCCCTGATGTCAGAGCGCCAGGAGTACAAAGCTGACAGCCAACGCCATCTTCTCCAGTCTTTCTTGCCGTGCGGTGATAGCAGTTCGCAAGTGCCGGTCGGCTGACTCCTGACGAATTTTTCTGATATTCTTCAGTCCGAAGATTTTCTTCTCCACTCAAAGCTAAGTACCCCGTTGGGTAAACTTTTTTCTTGCTCCACTCCGATGTCAGAAAAAATTAATAATTGTATTTCATGTGGGAAGCAAATACCTCATAAGGATTTTCATTCTTACTGTATTCCTTGCTTAGGCCCTGACCATGGTGTAGCTAGTTGTCGGTTTTGTGCTAGATTCAATCAACGTACAATTAAGCGAAGGTACGATTTTGCCTTTCATTACTTTGGTAGGCGCTTCAACTACCGGAGTTCACAAATGTCGCAAGGATAAAGACAGGCCTCCGAGGTTCAAATCTGATGATAACGCACAAGCGGAGCCAGCTTCAGGTTCGGCCGTCGTCAGTGAGGCGCTTTTGCAGCCCCTGTCGTCGGCCATTTCAGAACAGACAGCCGAAACGGACTCTCATGAGGAGCCAACCAGCCCTTTAAATATTTCTGTTGCAGGACCTTCGGACAATGCTCCTTCAGATGGGTCTGGAGCCGCTGTGCAGGTACCGGCTTCCGAAGGGGTTTTCAGGCCTACTCAGCTTCTAATAAAGGCAAAGCCAAAGACAAAGGCAAAGACTCCTTCTAAATCAAAGACTACAACACAGGCCTCTTCTGAACCGGCTCCCAAGTCACAGAAATAGTTACTCAAGATGGCGGAGGATTTACTTACTATGATTAGGGGTTCACATCCCCCTCCAGATAAAAGGCCAAGGCAGGATGTTTATTATGATTCCTCTGATCAGGCTACTGTTTCCTCAGTTTCTTCTTCTGATCAGGAATATTCTTTCCCTTCTTATGAGGATTCTGATGCTGAGGAATCCATTCCTTCAGCTTCTCCCCCTGAGGATTTCTCTTTTGGGGAAACTTTGCATGAAATGAGGGAACATTTCCACTGGGAAGGACAGGAGTATTCGGAATCTAAGAAAAGACTGAGGGATTTTCTTCTTCTTCCCCAACATAGACCCCTGGCTATTCCTCCTGTTTTGGATATTGTGGAATGATGCCTTTTCGGAGGCTAACTTAACCCCTGACTCTTTTCCTCCTGCTCCTGTTAAGCCTGATAGATATTACAGGGTTCCTGATTCCCATCAATTTTTATACAAGAACCTTTCTGCTGACCCTGAAACCATTTCTCAGGGTCCTAAGGGAGTTAAGGCCGCTTCTGCCAAAAATCCCATTCCTACTGAAAAGGATTCTCGATCCTTCGAAAGATGGGGCAAAAAGGTGTACACTTCTGCTACTTTGTCCATTAGGGCTTTAAACTGTCAGTTTCATATGCTAAAATACTAGCAATTTCTCTTGTCTGTTTTAAAACAAAAGCTTACTTCCATTTTTGCCTGTGCAGATGATAAGGAATTACATGACGTATTGCATGCCACTGAACAAGTTGGGAAGCATGGTTTACACTGTGGATTTGATGCCTTGGAGGCTTCTTGTAGGGCTGCGGCCTCTGGCACAGTCATTAGAAGGCATGCATGGCTAAAGGAACAAAATTTGCTTGAACAAGTAAAGGCTAAATTATTGGATGCTCCTGTTCAGCATAGTGTTTTGTTTGGATCAAAAGCTGAAGAGGTGATTAAAAAGATGGAGGATAAGGCTAAATCCATGCAAACAGTTAAAGATTTCTTACAAGTACAGCCACCTAGATTTAGCAGGAATTGGCCTTCAAAAAATTGGTCCTTTCCCACTTCAGACAGGCCTCAGAGGGGTAGATATAGATGCTCCAGAGGAAGGCCTCAAACACAAGCTTCTTATAGACCAAGACAGTGGACTGCTTCCACCCCTAGGGGAGGAGAGGACAGGTCACAAACTCAAAGGAAACAGACTCAATGACTTCCTCTGTTGGGCTACAGGAACTTCTTGCCTGGAAGCCCCTCTCGGAGGAAAACTCTCTATTTTTTATCAAAATTGGACTCAAATAACCCAAGACAAGTGGGTTTTGGATGTGGTTTTAAGAGGTTACAAATTCCATTTTCATACCTTGCCAAGGCCAAGCGGATGGCCATACCTTCCAAAACATCAGTGGACGGAGGCCTTAAACCAGGTGGAAGCTCTTTTGGCTATGAATGCCATAGAACTGGTTCCACTTTCAGAGATGGGAAAAGGTGTTTACTCAAGGCTCTTTCTAGTCCCAAGGAAGCAAAACTCATGGAGACCCATTCTGGATCTGTCGGTCTTGAACACCTTTCTAGAGATTCCAAAATTCAAGATGCTTACTCTACAGCAGCTACTTCCAGTGCTGTCCAAAGATGCTTGGATGGTAACTTTGGATTTAAAGGAGGCATATTTACACATTCCCATCAGGCAGGATCGCAGAAAATACCTCAGGTTCAAGGCCGGATCGAGGCACTTTCAATTCTCTGCGCTGCCCTTTGGATTGTCTACTGAGCCCAGGGTCTTCACCAAATGCCTGGCTCCAGTAGTAGCTTACTGCAGACTCAAGGGAATTCAAATTTACCCTTATCTGGACGATTGTCTAATTCAGGCAGACAGCAAGGATGTCTTACTCCAGCATCTAGAATTTGTACAGAACCTCCTCAAGTTCCTGGGATTCTCTGTAAACATAAAAAAGTCAAATTTGACACCATCACAACAGATGACTTTTCTGGGTGCACTTCAAAACACCACAACCCAGATGGCATTTCTGACGTCCGAAAAACAATTACAGCTGGCTTCAATTTTCAGAACCTTGGCAACTTTAACTCAACTATCTGCAAGGAAATTCCTGCAGGCTTTGGGTTACATGGCCTCCTGCATCCTTCTCGTACCATATGCAAGACTACACATGAGGAAAATACAGTGGTACCTAAAAAGTGTATGGTCTCAGCATTGCCACAGTTTAGACATACTGATCTCCGTCCTTCCTTGCCTTCAAAAGGAATTTCTTTGGTGGTCCAGGGCATGTGCTCTAAACAAAGGGAAACCCTTCCGTCTGCCTCCGGCCACTCGGATTCTAACCACGGACGCCTCGGATTATGCTTGGGGAGCACATTTTCAGGGCAATTGTCTGCAGGGCCTTTGGACAAAGGATCACAAGCACCTGCATATCAACTTAAAGGAAATGTTAGCTCTATTGGCCTTCAGGAATCTTTTACAACCAGGACAACTACTAATACGGACAGACAACACCACAGTTATGTGGTACATAAACAAGCAAGGGGGATCTCATTCCTACCCCCTTTGCAGACTAGCCATGGATCTATGGAACACAGCTGTAGCTTGCAATCTGGATCTTCAAGCTCAGTTTCTACCAGGGGAACAAAACTTCCTGGCAGACAGTCTGAGCAGAAACCTTTCAGATCCACACGAGTGGATGCTGGACACCAAAATATTCAGGATGATAATTGCAGTCTGGGGATGTCCTCACATAGACCTTTTTGCATCCCATCTCAATCCTCAACTACGGAATTTTTGCACCAGGACTTTCCACAGAAAAGCTTGGAAAGTGGATGCCCTGTCATTCAGTTGGAGGAACCTCTCGGGATATGCCTTTCCGCCTCTTCCTCTTCTTCCACGGGTTTTATTGAAGATAAAACAGGACAAGCCCACGAGGATAATCTTGCTGGCTCCGAATTGGCCTCGGCAATTTTGGTATCCAACTCTAAAAAACCTATGCCAGGAGCCCCCTTGGGTTTTACCTCAGTCTCCAAACCTTCTGTCCAACATCTGGGTCAGGTTCTACACTCTCATGTCAGAACTCTCAGCCTGGCGGCCCTGTTAATCCAGGGCCTTTGATTTCTTCTTTCCTACCCAAGCAGGTTATGGATGTCATTTTAGAAGCCAGACGTTCTAGCACTAGAAAATCTTATGCAGGAAAATGGAAAAGATTTTGTTCCTGGATGCAGGCTCAGGATTCTGATCCTCTTCTTCCTAACATTACTTTAATTTTACTTTACTTGACAGATCTCTTACATAAGGGTCTCTCTTTCTCTTCCATTAAGATACATGCCTCTGCTATTTCTGCTCATTATAATACAGACCCTCCCATCTTTTCCCACCAGCTCATGAGACAGTTTCTCAGAGGAGCTAAGAACTTAAGACCTCCTAGATCTCCTCCCATTCCTGCTTGGGATCTCAACTTTGTTTTGGAAAAACTAACCTTGCCTCCTTTAGAGCCTGCCGCCTCTTCTGACATCAAGTTTTTATCTTGGAAGACAGCTATTCTGTTAGCCCTAATCTCTGCCAGGAGAGTTTCAGAGTTACAAGCTCTTATGGCTGTGGAACCTTATATTATTTTTCATCAAGACAGAGTGTCTTTGAGGACTAATCCTACCTTCATGCCTAAAGTGGTTTCCAAAGTGGCTTTAAATCAGACTATCCACTTGCCTACCTTTTTCCCCACTCCTCAAAATAAAGGAGAAAGGATCTTACATTCCTTGGATGTACACAGACAACTATGTTTTTACCTGGACAGAACCAAGGACATCAGGAAATCAGAGCAATTGTTTGTTTCTTATGCTTCAAGTTCCCAAGGTAAAGCCATTTCAAAACAGACTATTTCTAAATGGATTGCTCATGGAATCAGATTTTGTTATTCTCACCATGGAAAGCAAATCCCAGGGAATATTCGGACTCATTCCACCAGAGCTGCTGCCACTTCTGCGGCTTTTCTCAGGGGAGTTCCTACCAAGGACATTTTGGAGGCAGCAACTTGGAGTTCAGTGCATACTTTTCTAAGCACTACAATCTACCTTTCTACTCTAAGTCTAGGGCAGGCTTTGCCTCTGCAGTCTTGCAGGGCCTTTTAGCCGCCCCTTCTCCTTTATGACCACCTCCCTTTCTTTCAGCTTTGGGATTCTACCCTACAGTCATGACTGCAACAGTGAAACACGATGAACATAGTACAGTTGTGTACAGCTACCATAAATGTAGATGTTCGAGTGATTTCACTGTTGCAGTCTGGGTTTCCCTCCCTCCTGTCCCCTCTTATTTTTACTTTTGTGTATTTCCTTTTTTCACCATTCTTCTGAGGTGTATTTGCAAAGGTTATGGGACCTTTTTCATTTTGGGACTCCTGACATCTGGTGCAAGAAAGACTGGAGAAGATGGCGTCGGCTGTCAGCTTTGTACTCTTGGCGCTCTGACGTCAGGCAGTGTGGTTGAACAGCCGACGCCGGACCCAGACTTTGGGATTCTTGCCGACCGAGGGCTGCCTGCCGGCAGGGGAGAACCCTACAGTCATGACTGCAACAGTGAAGACACTCTAACATCTACATTTATGGTAGGTGTATACAACTGTACTTTGTCTGATGGGTCAAGGACAAAGTGGCCTTGCAGCTGTCAACCCTGGAATCGATGTCCAACTCGTCCATGAGATTGCTTTCACATGCAACCGAAGGGGCAGCTAGAGCAGCAGGTTTTGGCATTGTTATGAGGTGTCATTGCTGGATGCGCATTTGTGTCCTCTTGGACCCCTTCAAGTCTTCCTTTCTGAATGCTCCCATCGAAGCTTTGTCCCTTTTTGCATCCAAAGTAAAGGACACGCTAGCCAGGTGTGAGCAAGACGGAAAGACCTTGTCTGTGTAGGCCTATGTTTTTCCAATTCTCAGCTTACCTTCTTCTGGAATCAGAGGAGTGGATAAATGTGGCACAAAAAATCCCAGGGTCCTTTCCGTACCGCATGTGGTGGTGACACCCCAAGGGGCAGAGGAGGGTCCTCGTAACCAAGGCTCCAGGGACTCCTTCTCTGGACAGCCTTATCAGCACTCCTGAGGAGCAGCCAGATTTGCTTACTTGTGGAAGCAGTCGGGGGGGTTGTTTCTCTTTGCACCAAGCTGCCTGGCAGTTCCTTACCACCGATTGTTGGGTGCAGAGTATTATCACCAGAGGTTACACCATTCCCCTTTCTTGTCAGCCAAACCTACCAAGAAAATTTCCCGACATTCCACCCAGTCAAATGGAAAAAGCAGTTTCAGAGATAATAAAGCTGTCTCAAAAAATAATCATCCAACCAGTGCCACCAGACTAACATGGATGCGGATTCTACTCAAGATTATTTTTGGTGCCAAAAAAGACAGGGGACTGGAGACCCATTTTGGATCTCAGCAGCTTAAACAAGTCTGTCACCCAAACCAAATTCCAGATGGTCACGTTTCAGTCCATTCTACCATTTTTAAGGGAAGGTGATTTGGATGTGCTCTAGCTCTCCGGGATGTGTATTACCACATCAAAATGGACAAACACTCCAGGAGTCTGCTTCACTTCCTGCTAGGGGCCAGTTATTATCAATTTTGCTCCCTGCCGCTCAGTCTCACTATAGCCCCCAGAGTGTTCACGAAGTGCATGGCAGTGGTCACAGCTCACTTGAGACTACAAGGATTCTGGTGTTTCCATATCTGGATGACTGGTCCCTCACCACCCCCACCAAGCATCTTCTGGTAACAGTACTGTATTATACTTTCTCTCTCTCTCTCTCTCTCTGTTATAATTGTTGGGAATAACGATACATTGGGAGAAGTCAAACCTTACTCCTACACAACGAATAGAGTTCATTCGAGCAGTGTTCAATATTCAGTCCTGTCTAGTATCACTCCCAATGCATAGACTCCACCGTTTGAGGTTTCAGCTCCGAGTGATACTCTCTCAAACAAAAGTCTTGGCAAGAGAAGTTCTTCAGGCCCGAACCTAGGTTCTATGGCAGCTTCGATTCCGATAGTGCCTGTAACAAAGCTACATATGTGGATCCTGCACTGGTTACTTCTTTGTCAGTGGTTCCAAAACTATCACCCCCTCTATTACCAGATTCGAAAAACCAACTCCTGCAAACAGAACCTCTTTTGGTGGATGAGGCCAGACGTAGAACTTTGGAGTCACCCATTTCAGTCCCCTCAGCCCAGAGTCATTGTGACCCAGGGATGCTTCCCTGATCGGGTGGGGAGGCCATTTCCAGGGCAAGATAGTCCAAGGCACATGGTCCACTTGCATATCAGTGTTCTGGAACTGAGAGCTGTGCTGTTAGCATTGCAGGCCTTTCATTCGTCTCTCTCTTTCTGGAAAATTGCGATTCAGTCAGACAATATGTCAGTGGTCTGGTGTATCAACAAACAAGGAGGAACCAAGTCCTACCCCTTAGTCGAGAAGCCATGAGAGTTTGGCAGTGGGCGATAGTTTCCAACTGCTTTCTGATAGCAATGCATATCCCGGGGAGCTGCAGTGTGATTGTGGACAAATTGAGCAGATGCATCCTCATGCCTCACAAGTGGTCTCTCAAGCCCGAGGTGGCGAAAGAAATATTCAGCCACTAGGGCCAGCCTTGCTGCAACCTCTTCGCCTCCCCATCAAACAAGTGCAGCAGCTATTTTACCCTACTTCCAGAGGGGGGAGTCACCGTGGAACACTGTCATCCATGATTGGCCCACGAGACATTTTTACACTTATCATCCCATTCCCCTGATTTCACAATTTCTAAAGAAAGCTCTTCGGTTGAGATGCAAGGTGATCCTCATAGCTCCATTCTGGCCTCGACAGGTTTAGTTCCATTTTCTTTGGCCTCGCCTAATATACCTGTCATGGATTCTGGACCCTCTATCAGATCTAATTACTCACCCCCAAGGGTTGAGTAACCCAAATCTCTCCAATGTCAAGCTGACTGCTTGGTTTCTCCACTTCCATTAGTCGCCAGGCAAGCTAATCTTTTCTCGCCTGTTTGAGACATAATTCTGGCCTCTCATAAACCATCCACCAGAAGACTATATCAGCATAAATGGAAAATGTTCTCCATCTGGTCCAAGGATAAAATGCTGGACCCATATTCGGCTCCAGTAACTGCAGTGCTTTAATACCTGGCTAAGTTTTTTGATAATGGAGCCTCTGTCCTCTATCATACGAGTACATCTAGCGGCAATTTCTAATTCCACAGTGGTATAGATGGCACCCCTAATCTCTTTAAGCCTTTGCAAGGCCTTCTTCAAGGGAACCTCTCATATCTGGCCTCCTATCAGACAGCCTGTGGAATCATGGAACCTCATTTTAGTCCTTTAGTCTTTGACTCAAAAACCTTTTAAACCTGCTGCGAAGTGTGACCTAAAGTTTTTGTCTTGAAAATCCTTGATGTTCTTTGTGTTTCACTGTTGCAGTCACTACATTTGGGTTATCTGCTTGCAGGTAGCCCTCTGTCGGCCTGATTAACAAAGTCTTGGGTCCTGCGTCGGTTGCTGTCACTTCTTCCATGATGTCAGGTCGTCAGGGGTATAAAACATGCAGCCGACGCCATTACATCAGTCTTCCTTGCTGTGCGGTGCCCGAAACAGAAGCAGTTCGCAAGTGCCGGTTGGCCAACTCCTGAAATTTTCATTTTCGAGTTTCAGAACCGAAGTCTTCAACTAAAGTTAAGTACCCCGTTGGGGAAACTTTTTCTTGCTCCTTACCGATGTTAGTAAAAGTTAATAATTGCATTACTTGTGGAAAGCAAATACCTCAAAGATTTTCATTCGTACTGTATTCCTTGCCTAGGCCCTGACCACTACGTACCTTGCTGTCGGTTTTGTGCTTTATTTAATCATTGCACTATCCGTCGTCCATATATTTTCGCCTCTAAATATTTCGGTTCTCGATTTAATTATCCAGAAATGATGCCAGTTAGCCATCCGACTACCGGGATTCCGAAAAAACTCAAAGATAAAGACAGAGACAGGGTGCAGAGGTTCAAAACAGGTCCAAAACTGCTGACGATGCTTCTCCTAAGCCAGTCGCCAGTTCGCCGGTACTCAGTGAGGTGCTTTCGCAGCCCCTGATACCCGCTACTTCTGATTCGCAAGCCTCTACTGAGACCCATTCGGAGTCCAGTATGCCGCGAGATGCTTCAACTATGGAATTCGTGGATGTCTCCACCTTGGATGGGTCTGGAGCCGCTGTGCAGGCACCGGCTTCTGAGGGTTTATTCAAGCCTACGGACTTGTATATTAAACTGACGCCTCCTTCTTCACTTAGGCCTAAGTCTCGAACCATGCCTAAAAAAACGACACCCAGGCCACATGCTCAGGCCTCTATGCCTAAAAAACAAATGATAAGAATGGCTGAAGATCTAGTAACTCCAATCAGGGGTAGCCACCCCCCCCCCTTTCTAAGAGGCCTAGGACTGAAGTTGCTTATGAATCTTCTGATTAGGATTCTGTTTTTTCTGATTCTTCTGATCATCTGGATTTGCCCTTATCTACATATGAGGATTCTGATGCAGAGGACTCCATTCCTTCTGCTTCCCCTCCAGAGGATTTTTCTTTTGTGAAAACCTTACATACTCTAAGGGAGCATTTCCACTGGGAAAGTCAGGATTTTTCTGATTCAAAAAAGAGGCTTAGGGATTTCTTACTCCTACCTCAGCATAGGCCTTTAGCTATTCCTCCTGTACTAGACATTGTCGATGATGCTTTTTCGGAATCTAGTTTGGCCCCTGATTCCTTTCCTCCTGCTCCCAGAAAACCTGACAGATACTACAGGGTCCTTGAGTCATACAAGTTCCTTTTTAAAAATCCTGTTGCGGATCCAGAGACCATTTCACAGGGCCCAAGGGCATTAAGGCTTCTACTGCTAAAAATCCTACCTCTTCTGATAGAGACTCCAGGGCGCTGGATAGATGGGGTAAGAAGGTTTACACTTCTGCAACCTTGGCCATTAGGGCTTTAAACTGCCAGTTTCATATGTAAAAGTATCAGCAACATGTTATTGGATTGCTTAAACAGAAAATGATGTTGATTCCTGACTGTGTGGAAAATAAAGGATTACAGGATTTAATGCATTCTGCTGAACAAGTTGAAAAACATACTTTGCAATGTGGTTTTGATTCATTACAGGCCTCTTGCAGGGCCGCTGTTGCTGGGTCTGTGCTCAGAAGGCATGCTATCAGTCTATGCCTTCCCCCTTCTTCCTCTGCTCTCCAAAGTACTACTAAAAATCAAATGGTACAAACCAAGGATGATTTTGATTGCTCCAGACTGGCCACTCCAAAACTGGTACCCCCTCCTGCACAGTGTGTTACGGTTATCCCCATGGCACCTGCCTCAGACTCCTTCCCTGTTGTCTCAGCAGGAGAACCAGATTCTACACCCTCATCTTCTAACACTGAACCTTGCAGCCTGTCTAATTATATAATCTCTCCTTTACCATCCCTCAGTAAACCTGTGATGGACATCATTTTATAGGCAAGGAGGCCTAGTACTAGAAAATCTTATGCTGAAAAGTGGAAAAGATTTTGTGCCTGGACCCAATCTCAAGGATGAACACAGCAGCGCCCAATTTACTTCAAATTTTCCAATACTTAACTGAGATGCTTTACAAGGGCCTGTCTTTTTCCTCCATTAAAATCCATGCCTCAGCCATTTCAGCTCATTATAACATAGAACCTCCCCTCTTCTCTCATCCACTGCTCAAGCAGTTCCACAGAGGGGACAAAAATTTGAGACCACCCTGGAGAGCTCCAACCCCAGCCTGGGACCTTAACTTTGTTTTGGAGAAACTCACTCTACCTCTTTTAGAGCCAGCTGCTACTGCAGGCTTAAAATTTCTTTCTTGGAAAACAGCTTTCCTTTTAGCAATCACTTCAGCTAGAAGGGTATATGAATTATAGGTCCTTATGGCAGTTGAGCCTTTCATCATCTTTCATGCGGACAGGGTGCCCCTCAGAACCAGTCCATCCTTCATGCCCAAGGTGGTATCCAGTGTGGCTCTTAATCAGTCCATTCATTTGCCAATCTTCTTTCCCAATCCACAGAACAAAGGGGAACGGATACTGCATTCCTTAGATGTGCACAGACAACTTAGATTCTACTTGGACAGGACTAAAGCTCAAAGGAAATCTGAAAAACTGCTGGTGGCATTTGCTACAGGGACAGAGGGGGAAGGCTATTTCAAAGCAAACCATTTCTAAATGGATAGGCCATTGCATTCATTTCTGCTATAAGCACCATGGAAAACCTATCCCCCAGGGGATCAGACCTCACTCCACCAGGGCTGCATCTACCTCTACAGCCTTTCTCAGAGGCGTCCCTACCAGGGACATCCTAGAAGCTGCTACCTGGAGTTCTGTACATACTTTCACCAAGCATTATCATTTGCCAATTTTCTCTAAATCCAGAGCTGGCTTTGTCACTGCAGTCTTGCAGGGCCTTATAGCTGGTCCTAATGCTGTGTAAATTCCTCCTCCCAACCATAGCTTTGGGAATCTACCCAAATGTAATGACTGCAACAGTGAAACATGAAGAACATAGTACATTTGTGTACACTTACCATAAATGTAGATGTTCAAGTGTATTCACTGTTGTAGTCCTGGTTACCCTCCCTCTAGCCCCCTAACTCCTAATGGCTGTACCTCTACTTTCCTTTACTGTACTTAAAAGCCTTTTTGGTGTATTTGCTTCTTTGTTGGAGGTATATCATTGTACTTTTATATTTAATTGCTCCCCAGTAGGGGGGCACCTGACATCTGGGGCAAGAAAAACTAATGTAATGGCGTTGGCTGCATATTTTATACCCCTGATGACCTGACGTCATGGAAGAAGGGACAGCAACCGACGCAGGACCCAAGACTTTGTTAATCAGGCAGACAGAGGGCTACCTGCAAGCCGATAACCCAAATGTAATGACTGCAACAGTGAATACACTTGAACATCTACATTTATGGTAAGTGTACACAACTGTACTTTTTTAGTAGCCTGTCTGTAGTAGTAGTAGTAGTCTGCCAGAAGGGTCTCGGAGCTGCAGGCTTTGTGTATCAAGAGGCCCTATCTGGTCTTTCATAAACACAGAATATCACTTCGGATGAATCCATCCTTCCTTCCCAAAGTTGTGTCTGAATTCTGAATAAACCAGACCATTAATCTATCAGTGTTCTTTCTGAATTTTGCTAATAGAGGAGAGTACTGCCTTCAGTCCTTAGACGTAGATATAGATAGACGGTTGAGATTTTACCTAGAAAGGACCAAACCTATCCATTAATCTGAACAGCTTTTCATCTCCTTTTCTGGGCCCAGAATGGGAGAGGCTGTTTCCAAGGTTACATTTTCAAAATGGCTAAGGGAACTGCATACGTTTCATCTATTCACTCAATAACGAACCTATGCCAAAAGTTAAAGCTCACTAGGTCTGTGGCAACATCTGTAGCTTTCCATTCCAGAGCTTCCATGGGTGACATCTGCGCAGCAGCTATTTGGGCTAAGCCTCATACCTTTATTAATCATTGCAAATTGGACTTGGTCTCCAGTGGGAGAGCTCCCTTCGGCTCAATGGTATTCAGGAATGTTCTTCCATAAGGTCCGCCCATGGACTTCAAGGTAGCTTGGTATTCTGTCCGATCAGTGATGAATGGAAAGAAGATTAACAACATCAGATAAAGAAGTTATGTCCTACCATAACGTTCCATCTGTGTTGTTCATCTTCTTTCATTCATCACTTTCCACCCTCCTTCCCCCAACAAAGGCTCCTGGGGGATGCTTTGGGTCTAAGTGGTGTACTAGGGTATTTGCGCAGAAGTGGCCTTTGCTTTATTTTTCTTTCTCTAGCAAACTCGATATGAGGTAACAAGGAGAAGGGCATTCTGAGTAGAGACTTAGCTCAAGAGGTTTTTTGGCTAGCGTGAGCTTGGTAAAGAGGCTGACTCTATACCAAGGGCTTGGAACTGAACCCATCAGTGATGAATGAAAGAAGATGAACAACACAGATGGAACGTTATGTTAAGACGTAATTTTTTTGCAAGCAGCAGCAGGGCTGGATACACTGTCAATGGTGTTATTAAGTCTTGGCCATAAGAGGCATCTCAGGGCATGGACACTAATTTAAGACGGGTTACATTTTGTAAAATCACTGCCAATGCACCTGGTAAACGCTCCCTTTCCAGGTTTTAAAAATGTAAATAACCAAGTCCAAGGATTCAGAAAGCGGAGCAGAAGCAAGAAATAATATGTTATAAACTGATTTATTCACTGGTAAATAAATAAACGATTGCAAAGATTAGCGCTTTCACTTCAAGAGCTTCATCAGATCTATCACACACGTGTGTGATAGATCTGATGAAGCTCTTGAAGTGAAAGCGCTAATCTTTGCAATCATTTATTTATTTATCAGTGAATAAATCAGTTTATAATATATTATTTCTTGCTTCTGCTCCGTTTCCTGAATCCTTGGACTAGGTTACATCTTGTAGCAGGAAAATGAATCCTGTAGGAAAAGGGTATCATCCTTGCATTAAACAGCTTTATGCACAGTAGCTGACGATGTTATGTGGGGTTATAGTTCAAACTCAACATTTGACAATCAAAATTTTGTTAAATGACAGCGTGATAAAATCACTGAAGGGTTTAGTCAAACATTCCTACAGTGTATGTGGATGGTGCACGTTTCTGGAAGGATGGGAAATACTGCACTGGGTTTGCAACAGTAACATTGCAAAAGGGAGACAAAACTAATTATAGTTAAGTTACCAGGATACATGTCAGCACAAAGGGCAGAGCGAGAAGCTGTACAACATGATGATCTTTGTGTTTCACTGTTGCAGTCATCACACTTGGGTTGTCTGCCTGTAGGAAGCCCTCAGTCGGCCCAAATACCAGAGTCTTAGTATTTCTGCGTCAGATGCTGTTGCTTCTTCCATATCGTCAGGTCATCAGGGGTATAAAACAGGCAGCTGAGGCCATTACATCAGTTTTTCTTGCCTAGGAGGAGCCTGAAGCAGAAGCAGTTCAGAAGTGCTGGTTGGTCGCTACCTGAAATTTTCGTTTTTGAGTTGATAATCCTGAAGTCTTCTAAAGCTAAGTACCCCATTGGGGATCCTTTTTTCTTGCTCTAACCGATGTCAGAAAAAGTTGTTTTGCCTGTGGAAAGCAAATACCTCACATAGATTTTCATTCTTACTGCGTCCCCTGTTTAGGTCCAAACCACGACATCCCTCTCTGTAGGTTTTGTGCCTTGTTTAACACCCGAACCATTCGTCGTAGGGCTGTCTTTGTTGCTAAATTATTTCGCTGTCGTTCTCCGTATTCCGAAAGGGCTTCGGTAAACCATCCGACTACCGATCTTCTGAAAAAACGTAAGGATAAAGACAGAGACAGACCACATAGGTCCAAAACTGCCGATGACACGTCCGTTAAGCTACTCACCAGTCTGCTGGTACTCGGTGAGGGGCCTTTGCAGCCCCTGATGCCCACTTCTATGGATTCGCAGGCCTCTGCTGAGACACATTCGGAGTCCGGTATGCCGCAAGATGCTTCTTCGACTATGGATCCAGTGGATGTGTCTACCTTGGATGGGTCTGGAGCTGCTGTGCAAGCACTGGCTTCCGAGGGTGTATTTTGTCCTACTGATATTCTGATCAAACCGACTACTTCATTTTTAGCCAAAACTACCAAGTTTCTTAGGCCCAGAGTACACACTACGCCTAGAAAACCGATGACCAAAGCGCATGCTCTGGCTCCCATGCCACAAAAACAAATGCTTAAAATGGCTGAAGACCTTATTACACTAATTAGGGGAAGCCAGCCTTCCCCTGTTAAAGAGACAAAGAACTGAGTTACCTTCTGATTCTACAGACCCAGGAGTCCAATGACTCTGACTCTTCTGTTGATCAGGACATGCCCTTATCAGCCTATGAGGATTCAGATGCAGAGGAATCCATTCCCTCTGCCTCTCCTCCGGAGGATTTTTCTTTTGGCTAAACCTTGCATACTTTAAGAGACCATTTCCCCTGGGAATGCCAAGACTATCCTCAGTCCAAAAAGAGACTCAGAGATTTTTTTAGAGTTGTCTCAGCACAGGCCTCTAGCTATACCCCCTGTCCTGGATGTTGTAGATGATGTTTTATGGAATCCAGTCTTACTGCAGACACATTACCCCCGGCCCCTAGGAAACCTGACAGGTACTACGGAGTACCTGATTCCCACAAGTTTCTTTTCAAGAATCCTACTGCTGATCCAGAGATCATTTCCCAGGGACCTAAAGGTGTTAAGGCTACTACAGCCAAAAGTCCTACCCATTTGGACAGGGATTCCAGAGCTTTAGACAGATGGTGTAAGAAAGTATATACCTCTGCAACTCTTGCTATCAGGGCATTGAATTGCCAGTTTCACATGTTGAAGTACCAGCAACATATTATGGAACTAATTAAACAAAAAAATGGTAATATTTCCAGATTGTGCAGAAAATAAAGATTTACAAGAGTTAATGCATTCTGCAAACCAAGTTAGTAAGCATACTTTGCAGTGTGGTTTTGATGCCCTAGAAGCATCTTGCAGGGCTGCAGTAACTGATTCTGTACTGAGAAGACATGCTTGGCTGAAGGAGCAAACCTTGCCACATCATGTCAAATCCAAAATACTAGACGCTCCTTTTAATAAGGACTGTTTGTTTGGCACCAAAGCAGAAGTTCTTAAAAAGATGGGAGAGAAAGCTAAATCTGTGCAAACTGTTAAAGAATTCTTACAAGTGCAACCACCTAGATTCAGTAGGCATTGCCCTTCAAAACACTGGTCCTTTCCAGCCCCTTCCAGGCCTTCCCAGACAAGACCCAGGGAAAACGGGCCACCCAGACTACAGTCTCAGGGTATGCAGAGATCTAAGCAATGGAGTGCACCCACCCCTAAAACAGGGAGTGGTAAGCCACCCCCCTATGGAAAATTCATAAAGACTTCTCAAATCTACTTCCCAGTTCTGCCCAAGTGCTTGTGCCCCTAGGAGGAAAACTTGCCCTTCATGCAAAAAACTGGATGTCCATCATTCAGGACCGATGGGTCCTCAACATTGTATCCCAGGGGTACAAATTCTATTTCCATTCACTGCCAACCCCAAGCGGGTTTCCAGACCTTCCTTCAAACAGTGGGGAGAGGCTCAAAAGCAAGTACCTTCCCTGCTCAATATTAGAGCTATTCAGCCTGTTCCAGTAGAACAAAGGGGTCAGAGTTTCTACTCCAGACTTTGCCTAGTGCCCAGAAAAGAGGGATCTTGGCTCCCAATCCTGGATCTTTCAATTCTCAACACCTTTCTGGTGGTCCCAAAATTCAAGATGCTTACCCTGCAACAGCTTCTCCCTATGCTAGCCAAGGATGCCTGGTTAGTCACTCTAGACTTAAAAGAAGCTTATCTGCACATCCCCAGGGAGTCATGCAGGAAATATCTATGTTTCAGGGCAGGATCTATGCAGTTTTCTGCACTTCCCTTTAGCTTATCTTCTGCGCCCAGAGTATTCACAAAATGCCTGGCTCCAGCCATTGCATACTGCAGGCAGAGAAATATTCAAATTTACCCATACTTGGGCAACTGCCTGATTCAGGCGGACAGTCAGGAATTGCTGCTTCAGCACCTGGCATTTGTAAAAAGCCTTCTCACTTCATTGGGGTACACCATCAATGAAAAGAAATATCAACTGGTACCCAGTCAAAAGATTGTATTCCTGGGAGCAAGCTTGGACACAACTTCCCAGATGGCATTTCTCACTTCAGAAAAACAGGTCTATCTGACAGACTACTTCAAACAAATGGCCACCAGAACCCAGCTACCTGCAAGAAAAATACTGCAAGCCCTAGGGTTCATGGCCTCATGTATTCTGCTAATTCCATATGCAAGACTGCATATGAGGAAACTTCAGTGCTACTTAAAAAGTCTTTCCTGCCAGCATTCTCAGGACCTGGAAACAGTCATTCTATCATACCTTGTCTAAGGGCAGAGTTCCTTTGGTGGGCAGAAGCATGCAACCACAACAAGGGACTGCATTTCACTCAACCCCACGCCGCCCAAACCCTGACAACAGACACATCAGACTATGCATGCGGGGCTCACATGGCAGGCAAATGCATTCAGGGCCACTGGAACCCAAGGCAGATTCTCCTTCACATCAATCAGAAAGAGATGCTAGCATGACAGACAGACAGAATGCTCTGACAGCTTTCAGATACCTAATACTTGCAGGACAAGTGCTGATAAAAACAGACAACACCACAGTTATGTGGTACCTAAGCAGGAGGGAACCCATTCTTACCCACTCTGCAGGTTAGCTATGGCCCTGTGGAACACAGCTTTGAGCAACCAAGTCCATCTACAAGCTCAGTTCCTGCCAGGCAAACAAAATTCACTGGCAGACGACTTAAGCAGAAATCTCCTAGACCCACACAAGTGGAAATTGGAGCTCATTACCTTCAACCTTCTGATCCAGAGATGGGGGACATCAGAGGTGGATCTCTTTGCTTCCCCCCAAAACCACCAGTTAAGCAAATACTGCACCAGGAACCCTCACAGCAGGGCCTGGAAGGTGGATGCCCTATCCTTTCAATGGGAAAACCTCTCAATCTATACCTTTCCCCCTCTGCCCCTTCTCTCAAGAGTACTACTGAAGATAAAACAAGACAGGCCAAGGGCAGTTCTGATTGCCCTGGACTGGCCACGCCAGCACTGGTACCCACTTCTGCACAGTCTGACAACGGTGCCACCCTGGCACCTACACTAGACTCCTACCCTGCTGTCTCAGCAGGAGGGACAGATTTTGCATCCACAATTGCAAACCCTAAACCTTGCAGTGTGGCTTATTCCTTGAATACCCCACCAGCAATCCTCAGCAAACAGGTGCTGGATGTCATTCTTGAAGCCAGAAGGCCTAGTACTAGGAAATCCTATGCTGAAAAGTGGAAAAGATATTGTTCTTGGATTCAGTATAAATGAAAGGACACAGTTGTGCCCTCCTTACCTCTAATCCCGGATTACCTAGCAGAGCTACTGCACAGAGGCCTATCCTTCTCCTCCGTTAAGATTCATGGCTCTGCCGTTTCAGCTCATTATAATACTGAGCCACCTCTATTTTCTCACCCTGTCATCAAACAGTTCCGGAGAGGGGCTAACAACTTAAGGCCCCCAAGGAGAGCACCCACCCCTGCCCTGGGACCTTAACTTTTTGTACTGGGAAAGCTCACGTTTCCCCCTTTTGAACCTGCTGCTTCAGCAGAATTAAAATTCCTCTCTTGGAAAACAGCTTTGCTTTTAGCCATAACTTCAGCTAGAAGAGTGTCTGAGTTACAGGCACTAATGGCTGTGGAGCCTTTTATTATTTTCCATGCTGACAGGGTTTCCCTCAGAACTAACCCGTCCTTTATGCCTAAGGTGGTGTCCATTGTGGCTCTAAACCAATCCATCCATTTGCCAACCTTCTTCCCTAACCCTCATAGTAAAGGGGAAAGGATCTTGCACTCTTTGGACGTGCACAGACAGCTCAGGTTCTACCTTGATAGGACTAAGCCTTTCAGAAAATCTCACCAGCTGCTAGTCAGCTTTGCTACAGGGGCAGAGAGGGTAAGGCCATTTCAAAACAAACTATTTCCAAATGGATAGCACACTGCATCCATTTCTGCTACAAGCCACCATGTAAAGCCAACCCATCAGGGGGTCAGAACACGTTCCACTAAGGCTACTTCTACCTTTTACAGCATTTCTCAGGGGAGTCCCTACCAGGGACATTCTGGAAGCTGCAACCTGAAGTTCTGTACACACCTTCACCAAGCATTACCACTTGCCTATCTTTTCCAAATCCAGGGCAGGATTTGCTACTGCAGTCTTGCCGGGCTACTAGCCAGCTCTAACACTTCTTGACTGCCTCCACCCTTCCTCAGCTTTGGGAATCAACCCAAGTGTGATGACTGCAACAGTGAAACATGAAGAACATAGTACAGTTGTGTACACTGACCATAAATGTAGATGTTCAAGTGTATTCACTGTTGCAGTCCTAGTTTCCCTAGTACAGTTGTGTACACTGACCATAAATGTAGATGTTCGAATGTATTCACTGTTGCAGTCCTAGTTTCCCTCCCTCCAGCCCCCCTGGCTTTCTCTATGTATTTACCTTTTCTCTCTATGGCTATTCCTAATGGCATTGGTATTTACTTTTTACTGGTGATGTTTCCCCACCATATACTATCTCCCTATTTGGGGGCTGCTGACATTTGGGGCAAGAAAAACTGATGTAATGGTGTCGGATGACTGTTTTATACCCCTGACGTCAAGGAAGAAGCGACAGCATCCGATGCAGAAATACTAAGACTCTGGTATTTGGGCCGACTGAGGGCTACCTGCAGGGAGATAACCCAAGTGTGATGACTGCAACAGTGAATAAACTCGAACATCTACATTTATGGTAAGTGTACACAACTGTACTTTTTGCAGTGTAACGTCCATGCCCTGGCCCAGCAATCAAGGAGCCTCAATCCTCACCACTAACACCAGTAAGGGGTGTCTCATATAGGAGGAAAGGATAACAAATACACACAGTAAAGTGCAATTTCCTCTAAGAGCACACATAGATCACATTCAGTCTGGGGCTGGTCTCTCCCTTGCTCTCCAGGTCCCCAATAAGACCCCCCCACTGGCACAGCTACAGGGTCCAGATCTCAGCCTAGCAGGCAAGCTAAAACCTCCAGCACCCTCTCTGTCCAACCAGTGCTTCGTGTCCCTGCCCAAGTAGCTGACACACACACACACACACACTTTGAGAAGAGTTTATACAACCACACAGACACTCCTGGGGAAGGCTGGCACAGGCTCTCCAGCTGTGCCCCTTTTTCCCCAGACTATACAGTAGTACCAGCTGCCACCACCCACTAATATTTATCAGCTACTCATAGGCCCTTAAAAGGGTGTCCAGTCATTACTGTGCAATATTATTATCCCATCGGTAGTATAACTAAACAGTCAGGGCTTTATTATAGTGACTTGGTACAGGATCACTATATACATGCAATGTACTCTTAGAGCTTAACTTATCTCTACACAAAACAGCCACAGTTGAAAGGTTTTAAAATATTTAATAATAAATAATAAAAACACAAGGCAATACTTTTTACTACACAGTGCTATTCAAGAGTTCAGAGATCACAGAGAAATACTTAAAATAATTCAGTAGTACAGTTCTGACATCACAGAAGAACACTTAGTCTTAGTCTAAACTTTCTAGTTTCTAGCCATTTCTAAGAGAAAACACAAATCTAAGATAAATTACATATAGAGTAAGACAGCGGTGATGAGTTGGATAGTCAAGACAAAAATGCTTAATGCTCTTTGATTCTCTCTGTTTTTTTAAATCACATTCCTGGTTCACATTACATCATTCTTCACACTTCCCTGGGTTCCCAGGCTAACAGAAACTACATTTACATTCTTAACATCTCCTTTTGTTATCTTGCAGCTGGTCAGGAAGCAGAGCAATAATAATACTTTTGGATGTTTAAATCTAGCAATTTAACTCTTGGTTAAAACAATAGAAATAATGTCTTCACCTAGACAGGCCAGAGCCAACTTTAAAGATCAAAGACAGTCATAAAATGTTTGACTTAGCTTTCTTACAGCAGAGTGCACTGTTGTTACATTTTTTTCAGTTCCACATGTAACACTATTTTTTTCCATTTAAGACAACAAGCCTGTGTTTTACATTTAATATTTACAAATGGCAAAATTATCTATAAAATTCTATCTGGCTAGGCTGGCAGCCTTCACTGCCCCCCCCCCCCCCAGAGAGCTCAAGCTAGTTTTTCAGGTGACCCTTGAGAAACACTGCTTGAGAGGGTTACTTCTATCTGAGCATACCTTACCCCATTCCCTGTCTTGAGACCCCATCTGCATTGGTATTACTAATCCCACTGCAGTGCTGCACTGACATATATGCTTGCAACCCCAGGCTCCATCTTAGCAACTTAGCATTTTACTGGCTGGCTCTGTTTAACTATGTTAGTGGGTTGTGATCTGTCTTAACAGTGAATTTCCTTCCATACAGATAAGGTTAAAGTTTCTACAGTGCCCACACTATGGCTAGACATTCCTTTTCTACAGTCGCATAGCATTCCTCCCTGAGTTGGAGCCTACGACTGAGATAAACCACTGGGTGCTCTTCTCTCTCTGAAGAAATCTGGCTAAGTACAGCCCCCACCCCATGGTTTGAAGCATCCACCTGCACAACAAATTCTTTGCTGTAATCTGGACTGGCTAACACAGGGGGTCCTCCTAAAGCTTCTTTAAGCTTCTGAAATGCCTGCTCACATGTTAGGCTCCACACTACCTTATCTGGCCTGTTCTTCCTTGTCAGGTCTGTGAGGGGAGCAGCTGTGGCACTATAACTGGGGACAAACTTTCTGTAGTACCCTGCTGTCCATAAAATGCCCTCACCTGCTTTTTAGTAACAGGTGCAATAAATCCCTGAATGGCTTCCACTTTGGCAGGTTCTGGCCTTGTCTTACCATGCCACACTCTGTCCTAGGTAGGAGACCTCTGCCATACCCATCTGACATTTGCTCGGCTTAGTGGTCAGCCCTATCTTCTGTAGTCTGCCCAGCACCTCCCTGACATGCTGAAGGTGCTCTGGCCAGGAATGGCTGTAAATGGCAATATCATCTGGTAAGCAAGGGCAAAACCTCCTGCTCCTGCTAGGATATGATCTACCAGCCTCTGGAAGTTGCTGGGGCATTCCTCATCCCAAAGGGCATCTTTGTGAACCCATACAAGCCAAAAGGAGTCACAAAGGCTGCCTTCACTTTAGCACTGGGAGTCAAGGGCACCTGCCAGCAACCCTTGGTAAGATCAGTGGCTGTAAGATACTTAGCCCCACCCAGCAGCTCTAGGGTCTCATCTGTCCTAGGCATGGAGTACATATCTGATTCTGTGTAACTATTTAATTTCCGGTAGTCCACACAGAACCTGGTGCTGTCCTTCTTTGGCACCAGCACCACTGGGGAGGCCCAGGGACTGATGGACTATTGAATCACCCCCTACTTCCAACATCTCCTGTACCTCCTCCCTCAGACTCGGTTTGACTCTCTCAGGCACTTTATAAGGGGCCTGCCTAATAGGCCTTTGGGGTCCTGTATCCACCTGGTGCTGCCCCAGGTGGGTGCACCCTGGTTTCCCAGTGAACATGTTCCCAAATTCCTGCAACGCTGCTCGGATTTTTCGAACCTGGGTAGGAGATAGCTGCTGGGACATTGCTACCCCTTCCATTGAGGTGTCAGCCCGTGCCTCACTGAGGAGATCAGTCCCCAGATCTCCCTCAGACTCCTCCTGTAGTCCACTGCAAATGCTCAGCACAAGGGCCTCCTTATCGTGGTAAGGTTTCATCATGTTAACATTGTACAATTTGTGCCCCTGCCTTCTGCCTAGCAGTTCCACCATGTAGTTAACATCACTTACCTTTCTTACCACCTTGTAGAGTCCCTCCCAAGCTGCTTGCAGCTTGTTGTGTCTGACAGGAATGAGAACCATTACCTGCTGCCCCACAGCATACTCTCTAGCTCAAGCATTCCTGTCATACCATACCTTTTTCTGTTGTTGGGCTTTGGTCAGGTTCTCCTGGGCCAAGCCCATGAGCTCCCTGAGCCTTGTCCTGAGGTTTAGGACATATGCCACAACAGACACCTTCCCACTCATCTCGAATTAAATCTAGAGGTCCCCTCACGCTATGCCCATACAGTAACTCAAAGGGTGAAAAATCTGTAGATTCCTGAGGAACCTCTGTGTAAGCAAACAACAGATGGGGCAAATATTTGTCCCACTCCCTCTTAAACTGATCTGCAAATGCCCGTAGCATGGACTTGATTATAGAGTTTAACCTCTCAACAAGACCATTCGTCTGGGGATGGTAGGGGGTGGTCTTCATGTGCTTCACCCCACAGGACCTCCACATGCAAGCAAGCAAGTCTGACATGCAATTGGCACCTCTGTCGGTCAGTATTTCTTTTGGGAAACTTACCTTGCTGAAAATCTCTAACAAAGCATTTGCCACCTTCTCTGCCTCAATGGAGGACAAAGCCACTGCCTCAGGGTATCGTGCAGCATAATCCACTACCACTAGGATATACTTTTTCCATGTGGAACTTGGGGTACTCAGAGGACCCACAGTATTCATAGCTACCCTCTGAAATGGCTCCTCAATCACAGGCAAAGACATCAAAGGAGCTCTCACCTTGTCTCTTGCCTTGCTTACCTTTTGGCACTGCTCAAAGTTCCTTCAATACCCTGTTACATGGAAATTCCAGGCCAATACAAGTTCGCCTTTTTGTACGTTTTATGCCTATATGACCTGTAAAGGGAATATCATGGGCTATGGCTAGAAATGCCAGATGGTAGGCTGTAGGCACTACCAACTGCTGTACTCTCTCACCTTCTAATTCTCCCTCAGGGGTCCAGTCTCTGTATTGTAACCCTTTGTCCTAGTATACAGATTCCCCCTTTCCTTGAGAATCAGGTGTCTCCCTAGCTACCTGCCTCAGGCCTTGCAGTGTACTGTCTGAGAGCTGAGCCTGTCTCAACTCACTCCTTGTAACCCTTCCCAGCTCCCCTTCCAGAGGAAGTCTGGCATCCTCTGACAGTGGTGCCTCACTGTCAGCCTGGGTACTACTACTCACCTCTACCTTTGCAGTCACTCTGTCCAATGGACCATCAGTACTCCCATGCAGCTGTGGCTCACCTTCAGTCTCACTGCTACAGGGTAGCTCCCTCCCTGAAGTAACCACCTCACCAGTTTTGGCTGCAAGCATGCAGTCTGTCTGGGTCTCCCCCAGGCTACCAGACTTACCTGCGTGTCACTGCACAAGCACAGGTACTGCCTCATCCAAATCCTTCCCTATCGGGACATTTGCAGGATGGTAGTTGGGTACCCTTGTTGTCTCAAGACAACCTACTGTTGGCATTTTGTATTTCCCACTTACTGACTCCCTCACCTTTTGTTCCCCACCTCGTCTCCGTGGACACATGTATGCCACATGGCCCCACTGGTTGAGTTCAAAACATTTAACCCTAGCTCCTGGACGTTTACCTGGACTAGTGGCGCTACTGGCAGATTCTGTTGGGGCAGTCTTTGATGCCCACCATGGGTTCCTTTATACCCATGAGCAGTACTGGGGGTCCCTTTCCTGTGCAGGTTTACCCTGCTTGCCAGGTATAGGTCTCCCTTCTTCCCCAACTCATCTGAAGTAGCACATTGTCTGTCAGCTAACCAGATCCTCATGTCATCAGGCAAAGTGCTAAGGGCTTCTTCCCTCACCAAAAGGTCTGCCAGCCTTTCAAAAGTGGTGACCTGACATCCACTCGCCCACCTATGGAAATAAGTGTTCAGTAACATATTCACATACGCTTTCATCTGCCTTGCGTCTATGCTCACAAAACTTTTCCCTATACGTTTCAGTTGTTAGCTTAAACAATTCTAACAAGGGATTTTTAACAGCAGTATAATCAAAACATGCAACGTCAGACATTTTTGACAAAACAGTTACAGCTTTACCATGGAGTTAAGGGGGTCAGGAACCGTACCCAGAGCCTTTGGTCAACACTATACTGTTTGCTTTCCCTCTCAAACATATGAATAAAATTATCAAAATTATCCCCCTCTTTAAACTGCGGAAGAAATTTACTGATCTTTTGTGCTTCTGGAGTCCAGTTACTCCCCTCCCCATTACCTCCATGACTGGCGAAGTCAGCATTTCCTTCTCATGCTTCCTCTGCCGCTCCTTTTCCTCGGCTTCTGTCTCCAAACGCCTGGCCTCCAACTTGAGTCTCTTTAGCTCCAGATGGATTTTTAAGTTCTCTGCAAAAGCTTGAGCTGTCCATTCTCCGAGGGTATCATATCTCCACTGCCAGTCTGATTGTCCTTCTGTTTGCTGTTTTCTGATGCACTTGTAACCAAGACTGCAATCAGGTCTGTTAGGTTTCCATGCACCAGTCCCCTAGCGGCTCCTTGTCAGCTTTCCATACTCCTCTGCTGACATGCTGCCTGCTCACCCTGACTAAGCTAACAAAAGAAATAAAACAGTTGTGATCTGAACTCTGAGTATTCACTGCGTTTCTGATTTAAAGTACAAACACCTTCAAAGCTAACTGTACACAAACTAAAGGAATTCAATCTACCCACACCACTACAAGTCAATTAGTGTTTGCCAACCAATTAATATGTGGTGTGACTATCCCACCACTGCCACCAGTTAATATGTGACACTTGTGCCCTGGCCCAGCAATCAAGGAGCCAAATTAATATGTGATGCCCGTGCCCTGGCCCAGCAATCAAGGAGCCTCAATCCTCACCACTAACACCAGTGAGGGGCATCTCAAATAGGAGGAAAGGATAACAAACACGCACGGTAAAGTGCAATTTCCCATAAGAGCACACGGAGATCACAGTCAGTCCAGGGCTGGTTGCTCCCTTGCTCTACAGGTCCCCAATAAGACTCCCCACTGGCACAGCTATAGGGTCCAGATGTCAGCCTAGTGGGCAAGCTAAAACCTCCAGCATCCTGTCTGTCCAACCAGTGCTTTGTGTCCCTGCCCAAGTAGCTGACACACACACTTTGAGAAGAGTTTATACAACCACATAGACACTCCTGGGGAAGGCTGGCACAGGCTCTCCAGTTGTGCCCCTTTTTCCCAGTCTATACGGTAGTACCAGCTGCCACCACCCACTAATATTAATCAGATACTCAAAGACCCTTAAAAGGATGTCCAATTATTACTGTGCAATATTATTATCCATTTGGTAGTATAACTAAACAGTCAAAGTTTATTAGAGTGACTATGTACAGGGTCACTATATACATGCAGTGTACTCTTAGAGCAAACTTATCTCTACACAAAACAGCCACAGTTGAAAGGTTTTAAAATATTTAATAATAAATAATAAAAACACAAGACAATACTTTTTACTACACAGTGCCAGTCAAGAGTTCAGAGATCACAAATAAATACTTAAAATAATTCAGTAGTACAGTTCTGACATCACAGAAAAACACTTAGTCTAAACTTTCTAGTTTCTTGCTATTTGTAAGAGAAAGCACAAATGTAAGATGACTTGCATATAGAGCAAGACAGTGCTGATGAGTTGGATAGTCAAGACAAAAATGCTTAATGCTCTCTGATTCTCTCTGTTTTTAAAATCACATTCCTGGTTCACTTTACATCATTCTTAACACTTCCCTGGGTTCCCAGGCTTAACAGAAACTACATTTACATTCTTAACATCTCCTTTTGTTATCTTGCAGCTGGTCAGGAAGCAGATCAATAAAAATACATTTGCATGTTTAAATCTAGCAATTTAACTTTTGGTTAAAACAATAGAAGGATTGTCTTCACCTAGACAGGTCGGAGCCAGATTTAAAGATCAAAGACAGTCATAAAATATTTGACTTGGCTTCCTTAGAGCAGAGTGCACTGTTACATTTTTTTCAGTTCCACATGTAACACTATTTTTTCCATTTAAGACAACAAGCCTGTGGCTTACATTAATATTTACAAATGACAGAATTATCTATAAAATTCTATCTGGCTAAGCTGGCAGCCTTCACATGCAGCATTTACATTCACTAAATATTTGCAGTGATGGTGCTGATGTAGTAAATTCTTTGAGACTACATATGACAATGTGGGCAAGAAGAGGGTTCACTGATATTGCAGGACTGATTCAAAAGTACAAGTTGCAGGGACAATTCAGTATTTTAAAGTTAAAAGCAAAGCAGCAACAATTGATAAAAGACCTGCAGGAAGTATGTGAAGACATAGCCAAAGAGCAAAGAAAAGGAATTAATTGGGCCATTTGCCCTAAGAGTACAGAATGTAAACTAAAACATTTGCTAAAAATTAGTAACAAGAATAGAGTTGTGGTAAACCAGACAAGGTAAATGTTCCTTTTGGTACTGTCCTTACTTTTAACGTTGGAAGTTTATGTATACAACAGACCGGATCAAAACCAATAGTGGTCAGTGACTGCAATATCACAGCAGCAAGGGAATACTACACGTGGATTACAAAAGTATATAAATGGCTTCCTGTGCAATGGGAGGGAACCTGTTATGCAGGATATGTAATACCATCAATGAGATAAACCTGAAGAATTACTGAAGGTAAAACAAGAAATGTCAGGAGAAAGAGAGGATTAGGAAACCGTATTGGTACATTATCAATCATAGATCTACAGTCATGACATAAATGCGTCAGAAGTAAAAGGGCCTTTGTGCTCTGGTCAACAAGGAGTGATGTACTTGTATTCCAGACAAGACAGAATCCATAAATCAACATTTAAGTAAAATACAATTTGTATCTGAAAAGACTAGAAAGACATAACGGTGACCGGAGTGATTGGTTAAATGGGTTTATATCCAGAATGGTGATAAACCATTCTTATAGTTTAATTGTTGTAGTAGCCATTATTTTGTTGATCAGAATAACATGCATGTGTATTAAACTTTGTATTAAAAAGACTGTCAATCAGGTATCTATAGTGTAACTAATATATGTGGTAAAGAAAGTAACATAAGCAATGGAGACATGGTTTTTCTGTAAAATTCAAGGTTTGATTTAAATTTTAATTAAAATATTTTTTGGTTTTCAAAATAAAGAGGGGGAATTGATAGAATAATATAAAGTAAAACTGGTTTTCCGTCATAACATTGGCATGTATGTGATTTGGTAAAACTGCTTTTCTCACAGTGTGACAGTATGTATTGATAAAACTGCTGTTCTCATAGTGACAGTGTGTATTTTTAGGAATAGCATAAAAAATCCAGAGCCTGCAAATGCCGGAAGAAATAGCGAGAATGTGCTTGCATGACATATTGTATTTCTAAATGATTAGCTTAACAGAATGTGCTTGTGTAAAACAAAAAAAAAATTATACATCTGAAGGTTTTGTAACAAATGGCATTAACAATAGAGGCTTGTTTGAAATATCCTAAACAGCTGAATGTATACAGATATTCATGCTAAAGGGAAATGGTTAACAGCAGAAAAAGTTACAACTATCCTATCAATGAAAGAATATTTTGGCCTGATGAGAACTGTTTTTTTCTGGATTGAGATAATGGTGCAGGCAAAGAAGGCTTCAGTACAGGAAAAGAATGTTTTCATCAAGGACAAAATTTTTAAATTGTTAAAGTGGTTGTAAAGGTGGACATTTTTGTAATCCGAGTCTGCTGAGGAAGTGCAGTTTGTCTGATAATTATATCTGTATTATAAAGAAGATGTTTATAATCTCACAGTAGTGCTTGGTCTGCTGATTTCAATAACTCTATCATTACTACGAATGTACAGCTGTACAGTCTGTGTACATGCTGTTAATTTCAATGTAACACTCTTGTCTTTAACTAAAACCTGAGCTGCCTACGGACATCTAAGAAATGACCAAAATTTAAAGAATTTATTTGTTGATATGACACATTATCTTTAACCAGGAGATGTTTTTTCTTCCAAGTTCAGACTAGAAGATGACTAAAGACTGTTTGGTTATGTTTGTAGCACTTGTTTATATAATCTAAAAATATAAGGATTGCATCTGTAACCTGTAGGAAATAGCATATTAACCTGAAAGATGTTGGCTGTCTGCCTCTGCTTGGGTCCTCCATGTTAGTCCTGAGACCAGGAGCACTTCAGAATATGGTAGATAGGCCTGCAATGATCTGGCAAATAGAAATGGAATCACCTATACTCACCGTCTTTATATGCCAGCCTTGATAATATAGTAACAGGCAGTTCAAGCATTTTGTATTCCATATCAGGAAACCACTCTGACAATCTAATCAGAGAAATTTCATTCCATCATCCTTTCACAGTAATAGAAGATTGGGGTTGCCTTAGAGTGGGTTACCTATCTAAATGAAATTTCAAACTGTTCTGTTCAAGGTATCCTCCCAGTTGGACATGGGTGACCAACATCTTTTCCATCATTTTGGAGTCTGTCTGCTCCTTGCAATTCAGTCAGCACCACTAGTTTTAAAGCAGTTGTTGTAAAACCACATCCTTATAGGTTCATAGGTAGGTACTAGGCTATCAGCCCAAGGGACTACGTAAGCCTAGCCAGCAAGGTTCCATGGCTTACGCTACCCAAGAAAGTTATTTTCGTGTGCCACTGTCGAGCAAAGACACAGAAGTGATCTCTGGGGTGTATTTCCTATTTCCCATCCACTCATCAAGATTTTTCTTGGAGTGCTAATGAAGAACTTTGCTTGACATAGATGGGTAGCTTGTTCCAGAGTATAGGAAGTCTCTGGGACAGGAATCTATCCCTCCAGCATGTCCTGTTTATTGTGGTGACAAGGTTTAGGTCCCTAGAGTGTGTAGCTCGGAGGAAGTGGGATTTCTTTAGGTGTAGTATGTCCGACAGCTCTGGGTTTGACATAATTTATATGTTTGGCAGAGATCACCTCGGAGTAGGCGATATGCTACGGAGTAAAGCTGGTGTTTTTTGAGGAGGCCAGTGTAGGGCATTTGTTTGAGGCCAGTAATCCTCTTTGTGAGGTACTTCTGTCGCCTTTCCAGCTGCTGCAGATGTCTTGTGCGGTGCATTCCAAAAGGGGTGTTGTACTCTATAATGGGTCTAATGAGTGACGAGTAGAGGGGAACAATGACCTCTTTTTTCCTGGATGAGAACCCTTTTATGATGAGGTGTGCCACGTAGAAGGACTTCCTGACTACTGTGGCGATGTGACTATCAAAGGAGAGACTACTGTCCACCTGGGTCCCTAGGTCTCTTATCACACATTCGGTGTTAAGTAGGCATCTGTCTCAGTGAGGCCCTTCTGTAGGATGTCCACATCATTTGGGGACTTGACTATGGCTCCTAGTTTGCAGTCATTTGCGAACTTCATTAGCCAGAGGCCTTCTGTGTTAGCCTATACTTCAGAGAAGTAGATACCAAACAGAAGAGGTCCCAGGACGGAACCCTGTGGTACTCCACTTGTCAGTGCTTTGAGGTCAGATTTGGAGTCTGCAACTTTTACAGTGTGGATTCTGTCAGTGAGCCAGTTGGCAACCCATCTTGTGATGTAGGGATTTATACCTAGTTTAGTGAGTTTAGCTATAATTCCAGAATGGGGGATGATGTCAAAAGCCTTGGCGAGGTCAAGATAGGCTGTGTGAACCACCTTACCCTCATCCACGGCTTTGGTGACTGCCTCACAGAAGTCTATCAGGTTCAGGAGGCATGATTTGCCTTTCACAAATCCGAACTGGGTGGGCTCCAGAGTTTGGAGGTTACCAGTGTCTTTGTTTTTGAGTTCCATGATGATACGTTCCATGGCCTTGCAGACAAGGCTCGTCAGGCTAATAGGTCAATAGTTCCCGGGATCAGTGGTGGCTCCCCCTTTGTGGAGTGGGATAACTGTTGCTATACGCCGTTCAGTGGGCACAGAGCCTGATGCGAGGCTATTATTGAACATGGTGCTTATGTGGGGAGCCAGTTCATTCTGAAGTTCGTGTAAAACGCAGCCTGGGATGTTGTCCGGTCCCATGGATGCTGTGTTTTTGGCTTTAGAGAGTGCAGCGTTTACCTGCGTAGTTGTGATTACAGGGACTCTGCATTCTTCCTGTATAGATATGGGCCCTTTAGGGGGTGAGAGGAGGGTAAAGTTAGCACTGAACCGATCTGCCAGGATGTTGGCAATATCTGTTGGTTCTGTAATTTTTGTGAATTTGTGCTGTAACTCAGAGCAGATCTGGGTGTTGCCATCTAGATTCTTGACATAGCTATAGAAGCTCTTTTCTCATTAAAATGCATGTGGTTCTCTGTATTTTACAGTGATTTTTCGTGGCTTTTGTAGTAGCCCAGCCTTTTCACACTGAGCAACTGAATGAGGCCCAAATGGAGAGAGAAAATAAAATCAGCAAATGGAGATAAGTATTGCTGGAATTGAATTCATCCTCAAGTCTTGCTGAGTACCTTCATGAGGTGGGTCCTGTTTTTCACAAAATCCCACCAAGACAACACTGATATGTAGACTGTATTTTATATAGCATATGTCCTGGACAGAAGTAGGTTAAAAATAAAGAAAATAGCAGGGTGCTCAAATCCCTGGATAAGAGTGCCCAATCCTGGTAGGCACACTGGTACCAGGACTGGAAAAAGGACATGGCATTATTCCTGCAGTGGGGCTAGCCCATGGGGGAGGATGGTCCCCCCATTGTAGAAGAAAGTAGCAGTCCACAAAAATCACAAAAACTGATCGGCCAGAAATAGAGCCATACAGATAGAGTGAACTATTGAGGATAAGAAAGAAATTATGTATTGTTACTATTATGCAAGAAGCCCAGAATTTCCAGACAAAAGATATATAAAAGCATTGAGAGAAATTATAGCAAAGAAAAATACTTCCACCCGAAAAAGTGTCGGAAGCTTCAAATAAAAAATTGTGTTCTTTAATACAACAGATCCATGAAAAACACTATATTGACCAAGAAACCTTGTGTCGTTTGAAAAAAGAAGTAACTGAGGAAGTGTGAAAATTTAAAGAACAAAATTTAGAGACATTTGAGAGGTATAAAAAAGAAGTATGGACGTAGGAAAGAAAGAGAGATCTTATATGGTGCAGTATTTATGCAAAGGAGAAAGCCAAATTAAGCATCACACAGAAGGTAGCCCCAAAGATATTTGAAGGGAAATATAGGCAAAAGCTTCCAGATATGGAAAATTTCACAATTAAAAAAAAAATAAGATCACAAAGAGGGAATGTAGAACAGAAGATTAGTCAAGCAGAAGTTGAAAAAAATGCAAGCTGAAGTTGTATAATATTTGCAAAGTGAAGGATTTAGTGTAGAAAGTCCAACACAGGTCATATCATAGCATGATGGAAAAACTAGTCCACAAAGTAAGGAGAAACAAGAGGAACAGGAGACATCTGAAGAAGAAATATGGACATGAGAAGAACAAGAGATAATGGTGCAGTGTTTATGCAAAGGAAGAACAAGAGATGTTGGTGCAGTGTTTATGCAAAGGAGAAAGCAAAACTAATCAATGCAAAGAGAGCATCACCAAAGATATTTGAAGAGAAATACAGGCAAAGACATCTGGATATGGAAAATCTTACAATACAAAAAAATAAGAAAACCAAAAGGAAAAGTAGATAAGAGGATTAGTAATGGTGGAGAGGTTAAAGAAATAGAAACTGCAGTTATGGAGTACTTTCAAAGTGAAGGTTTTAGTGTAGACAGTTTAACTGGGGTAACAACACAATAGGATAGAGCAATGGACACCCAAATTAAGGAGAAATCAGTGGAGCAGGAGGCATCTTATGAAGAGATGCTTTAGAGCCTGCCATAGGAAACCAGCACAAAGGTTTTGTTAGAGGTATACAGCAAGGAAAAGAACAGCAATCTTTGGCAACTCTGACACAGTCAATGTCGTGGAATGATAGGCCAGTGAGTTGCCATATGAAAGCGGAATGGGATGGCACAGGAAAAAGCTCTGGAGCTTTCTATAGAATGCAAACAAAGAAGGTTCCCTCAATTAGAAGAAAATGATCTAAGAGAAGAGTTGCTTGATTTAACAGAGATGGATAGACATGTTAAGAGTGATGAAAGAAATAGACCCCAAAAGTTAGAAGTGTGATAAAACAAGTGAACACAGAAATTAGGACTGCCCATAAAGATTCATGCGATATAACAGAAGTAAATAGGATACATTACTGTGCAGCCAAATTAATAACCGATAAAAGTCCTACCACAAGAACACAGTGTAGGAAGTGAAAGGATGGGGAGAAATGGAATGCCATCATGGAGGTATCTAATAAAGAAAACTGTAAAGCAATTAAGACAAGAAGTGCATCTGTTAAGAGTATAGAAGAGGGAACAGTTCAACAGAAATACTCAGAAAGATGGACGTGATGTGCAGTATTATAACGGATCAAAATTTATCATGCACTATCGCAAAAAAATAAATTAAAAATACACAGATAAATATAAAGGAAAAGTGCAAAGTAAGCAATTTATTGGTGACCCAAAAAAGTTTTATGGAGAATTGGGAAACAAGGTGAAAGGAATTTAAGGACCACCAAAAAAAAAGAAGGGAAACACAAACTTTGGAGAATATTTATGAAGATCCTGTGGAACATACCAAAAATACTAAATGGATAGAAGAAGTAAAAGAAAGGACAAGAAGTTCAACTGTACAGGATATGAAATTGGATGAAGTAACTGCCAGAGAGATTGAAAAAAAGTTAAGAAAAGCCTCCAATTGGAATACCCCAGGCCCAGATGCAGTACCTAATTTCTGGCTAAACCTGTTCATCTTTGCATGAAGATTTAGCCAAGAGTAAGAGCTACTTATATGCGCACCCCAAACAGACATCAGCCTGGCTAACAACAAGAAAAACAATGCTCCTACTTGAGTGAACCTCCAAGCTACCCTAAAAACTATAGACCAACAACTTGCCTTCCAATGACATATAAACTATACACTGGAATTGATGCTGACAGAGTTTATAGTCATTTAGAAGAAAACTCAATTGTAGCAGTAGAACCAAAGGGTAATGAAAGTCATACGGCATAATGGATTATGTTAAAGTCATAGTGGAGAATTGCAAAAAGGGGAAAAAAACCTAAGTATGGCATGGATAGATGACAAAAAAGCTTTTGACAGTATCCCACATTCATGGATAAAAAGAGTGCTTAAAAATGTATAAGATATAACCTAGGCTGATAAACTACAACACAGCAATCATGAAACAGTGGCAGACCACTTTGCAGTTAAGCCATGGTAAAGGACAAATTATTATGCCAGGGATAAAAATCCAAAGGGGAATATTCGAGGGTGACTCTGTCACCCCTGCTCTTTTGCCTTGCCCTTAACCCATTAAGCTGTCTGCTTAACAGATTAGGTCATGGCTATAATTTGGCTGCCAGAAAGCAACAAAGTGTAAAGACTTTTCATTTTCTCTGTCGATGATCTTAAACTGTATAGTTGATCAGATGAGGAACTGAAAGCACATCTGCAAGTAGTCAAAACTTTTTCAGATGATATAAGAATGTCATTTGGTCTTGAAAAATATGCAGAAGCAACCTTTAAAGCAGGAAAGCTGCAGCACCAAGAAAACATCAGTTTGGACAAGAATGTGATATAAAAGAACTTGAGCAAGAGGGAGTTTATTAATATTTTGGAACTGATGAAGGATCGACAATAAAAACATGAACAAATGCAAATAAAACTCAGTAAGGAACATTTTAGAAGATTTAAATTAATCCTGAAAACAGCATTGACATCCATGAACAAAGTTTAAGCTATAAACTAATTTGCTCTTCTTGTCCTAACTTACAGTTTTGGTGTGATTGACTGGCCCCAAAAGGTGTTGAATAGATTAGACAGGAAAAAAAGAAGGATGCTTCATGCTCAACAAATGATTTATAAAAATCATTGTATACCAAGATTATATATTCCCCATTCCGAAGGCGGTATGGGCCTTCTTGAAATTGATTACATGTATATATCTGCAATTGTGGGATAGCATACATATCTGCTGGCCTTAGAAGACCCAAACATAGTGAAAGTTTTAAACATGAGGAGAATAAATCTAAGTTGACGTCCCTGCTTAGTCTAGCAGAATCATATCGGCATCAAGAGGGAATGGAAATCAAATTTAGAAGTAGATAAAAATCAGACAGCAACTGAATGTGCCAAAAAAACAAAAGAAAGAATATAAGGTGAAGGAGCAGATGAAAAGGCAAGACATGTGGAAAATGCATAACTATAGTTGCAAGTATAGAAAACTCCTGGAATAGACTCATGTTGATCAGGATTGAACGTAGGAATGGTTAAGGAGAGGCGAATTCAAACCAAAAGATGAAAGGTTAATATTGGCTGTCAAAGATAGCTGCCTTGCGTACACTTTGGTTTACAAAGTCCATTGAACATTTGGGAGAAACAGACAAATGTAAGTTTTGTAAAACAGAATTGGAACCAGTTGCACATCTTATTGCTGGTTGTGACATACTAATGGCAGAAGGGCTGTATACCGAAAGGCATAATAATGTAGCAATACTTTTGCACTGGGGATTGTGCAAACATTATAATATTGAAGTAACTGCAAAAATACGGGAAACATGAGCCACAAAGCATCATAGAAAATGATGAAGTCTGCATCACATGGGATCATCCATTACCAACAGTTCAAAAGACAGATGCGAGGAAATCAGATATAGTGGTCCACGAAACGAAGACAAAAATAGCATTGATCTAGAACTTCTGTTCTAGATTCTACTAAAAACTCAGTGCTTGTTTATTGTTTAGGACCCCCCTATTTCTTTCTTGCTGCCTATACTCTGATATGCAATCTCTAACCTGCAGTCCATGTAAATTCTTGGCAGCTTCCCATTCTTTTACCTTTCCCTTGCTCCAAGTACCTTGGTTCGTTTGCCAGTTTTCTCCAGTGAATTCCAGCCCCCTCTTGCCTATTGTTTGTATCCCTAATTGCAATCATACTTATTAGTAGAATCTCTTTTCTTCATTCCCATGTTGGCTTAGTTCTTATGAATATACTATTCTTTATAATTATTTTTATTCTCCAAAAAGATCTGCATACATTATCTCAGTCTTTCCTTGTTTCTTGATATTCTCCTGATGTTCTTCGTTTTTCACTGTTGCAGTCATTACATTTGGGTAATCTGCTGGCAGGTTGCCCTCAGTCGGCCTGAATAGCAAAGTCTTGGGTCATGCGTTGGTTGCTGTCTCTTCTTCCATGACGTCAGGTCGTCAAGGGGTATAAAACATGCAGCCGAAGCCATTTTAGTCAGTCTTTCTTGCTGCACGGTGCCCGAAGCAGAAGCAGTTTGCAAGTGCCGGTCGGCCGACTCCTGAAATTTTCGTTTTCGAGTTTCAGAACCGAAGTCTTCAACCTAAAGCTAAGTACCCCGTTGGGGAAACTTTTTCTTGCTCCTTACCGATGTCAGTAAAAGTTAATAATTGTATTAGAGCAAATACCTCATAAGGAATTTCATTTGTACTGTATTCCTTGCCTAGGCCCTGACCACAACGTGCCTTGCTGTCGGTTTTGTGCTAAATTTAACCAACGCACTATTAAGCGTCTGTATATATTTTTGCTTCTAAATATTTTGGCTCAAGATTTAACTTTCCAGAAATGTCGTCAGTTAGCAATCTGACTACTGGAATTCACAAAAAACGCAAAGAAAAAGACGGAGACAGACCGTCAAGGTCCAAAACCGACGATGAAGCTTCTCCTAAGCCAGTCGCCGGTTCGCTGGTACTCAGTGAGGCGCTTTCGCAGCCCCTGATGCCCGCTACTTTTGATTCGCAGGCCTCTACCGAGATCCATTCAGAGTCAGGTATGCCGCGAGACACTTCAAGTATTTCACCTGCGGATGTCTCTCCCTTAGATGGGTCCAGAGCCGCTGAGCAGGCACCAGCTTCTGAGGGTGTTTTCAGTCCTAAAGATTTGTGTATTAAACCGATGCCATCATCAAAAACTAGGCCAAAACCAACTTCTATGTCTAAAAAGCCGATGCTTAGGCCACGTGTTCAGGCCTCTATGCCTAAAAAATAAATGATCAAAATGGCTGAGGATTTAATTACCTTGATCAGGGGTTCCCAACCCCCTCCTGCTAAGAGGCCTAGGCAAAGCACTGATTATGAATCTTCAGATCAGGTTTCCTTTTCTTCTGATTCCTCTTCTGATCGGGAATTTTCTATTCCACCTTATGAGGACTCTGATGCAGAAGAATCCATCCCTTCTGCTTCTCCTCCTGAGGATTTTTCTTTTGGAGAAACTTTGAATACCTTAAGGGAACATTTTCATTGGGAGAGTCAGGATTTTCCAGAATCCAAAGAGGCTTAGGGATTTCCTTCTTCCTCAGCATAGGCCTTTGGTTATACCTCCTATTTTAGACGTTGTTGTTGTTTTCTCAGAATTCAGCATGGCTCCTGATTCCCTGCCTCTGGCTCATAGTAAGCCAGACAGATATTGCAGGGTTCCTGACTCCCACAAGTTTCTTTTTAAAAACTCTACTGCTGACCCTGAAACAATTTCTCAGGGTCCCAAGGGTGTTAAGGCTTCTACTGCTAAAAATCCTACCCCTTCTGATAGAGAGTCCAGGGTGCTGGATAGATGGGGTAAGAAGGTTTACACGTCTGTAATCCTGGCATTCAGGGCTTTAAACTGTCAATTTCATATGCTTAAATATCAACAGCATGTCATGGGCTTACTAAAGCAGAAAATTATGTTGACTTCTGACTGTGTGGAAAATTACAGGATTTATTGCATTCAGCTGAACAAGTTGGAAAGCATACTTTGCAATGTGGTTTTGATTCCTTGGAGGCCTCTTGCAGGACCACCGTAACTGGATCTGTGGTAAGAAGGCATGCTTGGCTCAAGGAGCAAAATCTGCCTGATCATGTTAAAGCAAAATTGTTGGATGCTTCTTTACAACAGGACAGTCTATTTAGTAGTAAGGCAGAAGAAGTTTTGAAAAAGATGGAAGACAAAGCTGAATCTATGCAAACTGTAAATGATTTCCTACAAGTGCAGCCACCCAGGTTCAGTAGGCACTGGCCTACTAAGAATTGGTCCTTTCCAGTACCCAGCAGAGCCGCTCAGGTCAAACTCAGACACTCCAAAGGCTCCAGGTTTCAGTCACAAGGAACTTACAGAACAAAACAATGGGGTACCTCCACCTCCAAATCTGGAAGTAGCAAGGCACCCCCCTACGGAAAACAGTCTCAATGACTTTTCTGCCATTTCCAAGCACTTATCTTTTGGCAGCCCCTTTGGGGGGAAAACTAGCACTTCATGCACAAAATTGGCATTTAATTACCCAGGACAAGTGGGTTTTAAATATAGTATCCCAGGGATACAGATTTCATTTCCATACGTTGCCAATTCCAAATGGATGGCCAGATCTGCCTCCAAATTAGTGGGCAGAGGCCCAGAAACAAGTTATGTCCCTCTTGGATATGGGGGCTATTCAAACAGTACCAGAAAAGGAAAAAGGACAAGGTTTTTATTCAAGACTTTTCCTGGTACCCAGAAAAGACAAATCATGGCATCCAATTCTGGACTTATCCATTCTAAATACTTTCGTCAACATTCCGAAATTCAAGATGCTGACTCTACAATAGTTACTGCCTGTGTGGGCAAGGATGCCTGGTTGGTAACTCTAGACTTAAAAGAGGCTTACCTGCATATCCCAGTCAGGGAATCTTGCAGACGATACCTCCGCTTCAAAGCAGGCTGTTTGCATTACCAGTTCTCTGCACTGACGTTTGGCTTATCTACTGCCTCCAGGGTCTTCACAAAGTGCCTGGCACCAGTAATTGCATTTTGCAGACAAAGAAACATTCAAATTTATCCTTATCTGGACGATTGTCTAATTCAGGCAGAAAACAAGGACACTCTTCTACAGCATCTGGCATTTGTAAAAAGGCTTCTAACATGCTAGGGCACACCATAAACGAAAATAAATCACAACTGGTACCCTCTCAAATAATTACATTCTTGGGTGCAAGCTTGAATACAGCTGCCCAGATGGCTTACCTCATGGCAGACAAACAATTCAATTGATGACATACTTCAAACACGTGGCCACAAAAACCCAGCTATCTGCAAGACAAATTCTGCAGGCCTTGGGGTTCATGGCTTCCTGCATTCTACTAATTCCATATGCAAGACTGCATATGAGGAAACTTCAGTGGTACCTAAAAAACTTATGGAGTCAACATTGTCACAGTCTGGAAACAATGATCCCTATCATTCCTTGCCTGCAACAGGAGTTCTTATGGTGGACAGAGGCCTGTCACCAGAACAAGGGACTGTCATTCATTCCACCCCCTGCCACCCAAACCCTAACTACAGACGCATCAGATTATGCTTGGGGGGGGGGGGCCCATCTGGCAGGGAGATGCATTCAGGGCAAATGGAGCCCAAATCAAATGCACCTACATATCAACCAGAAAGAAATGCTAGCTGTACAGAATGCTCTGACAGCCTTCAAGGACTTCATCTAGAACAACTACTGATAAAGACGGACAACACCACAGTTATGTGTTACATAAACAAGCAGGGGGGTACCCACTCCTACTGCCTTTGCAGACTAGCCATGGCCTTGTGGAACACAGGCCTTGACATACCAGATACATCTACTAGCTCAATTCCTGCCAGGAAAGCAAAATACTCTGGCAGACGAACTAAGCAGAAATCTTATGGACCCACACGAATGGAAACTGGATCCACAAATCTTCAGCATGTTGACACGAAAATGGGGGAGCCCAGACATAGATCTTTTGCCTCTCCCCAAAACTATCAGTTGGACAAATTCTTCACAAGAATTTATCACAAAAAAGCTTGGAAAGTGGATGCTCTATCCTTCAGCTGGAAAAACCTATCAGTCTATGCCTTTCCCCCTCTGCCTCTGCTCTCCTAGGTTTTACTAAAAGTCAGACAGGAAAAACCGAAAATGATTCTGATTGCTCCAGACTGGCCTCGTCAACACTGGTACCCGCTCCTACGCAATATGTCACACCTTCCTCCGTGGTACCTGCCTCAGACACCTTATCTACTGTCTCAGCAGAACTATCAAATTCTGCACATTCAGCTCCAAACTCTGAATCTTGCAGCATGGCTAATCAACTAATTTCACCAGTCACATCTCTCAATAAACCTGTGATGGATGTCATTTTGGAGGCTAGAAGGTCTAGTACTAGAAAGTCTTATACTGATAAATGGAAAAGTTTCTGTGCCTGGAACCAAGCACAAGGAATAAACACAGCAATGCCCAGTATTCCTCAGATTCTGCAATATTTAACTGAGATGCTTCATAAGGGCCTATCTTTTTCTTCTATAAAAATCCATGCTTCTGCCATTTTGGCTCATTACAACACAGAGCCTCCTCTCTTTTCTCATACCCTGCTAAAGCAGTACCTCAGAGGGACCAGAAATTTGAGACCTCCCAGGAGAACACCAAGTCCTGCATGGGACCTCAATTTTGTGCTGGAAAAAACTCACCCTACCTCCTTTTGAACCAGCTGCTACTGCAGACACAAAATTTCTCTCTTGGAAGACAGCTTTTCTTTTAGCAGTCACTTCAGCTAGAAGGATTTCAGAATTACAGGCTGTCATGGCAGTGGAGCCTTTCATTATCTTTTATCCGGACAGGGTGGCCCTCAGGACCAATCCATCCTTTATGCCTAAGGTGGTATCCAGTGTGGCTCTTAATCAGACCATTCATCTGCCAACTTTTTTCCCAAATCCAGAGAACAAGGGGGAGCGGATTCTGCATTCATTGGATGTACACAGACAACTAGGATTCTATTTAAACAGGACAAAATCTGTAAGAAAATCTGAGCAATTACTGGTGACATTTGCTGCAGGGGCAGAGGGAAAGGCGATTTCAAAGCAGACTATTTCAAAATGGATAAGCCATTGTATTCGTTTCTTCTACATGCACCATGGTAAACCTGCCCCCAAAGGGGATCAGATCCCATTCCACCAGGGCTGCAGTTACTTGGAGCTCAGTTCATACGTTTACCAAACATTACCATTTACCTCACTTCTCTAAATCCAGAGCAGGCTTTGCCACTGCTGTCCTGCAGGGCCTTATAGCTGCTCCTAATGCTGTATAATTCCATCCACCCAACCATAGCTTTGGGATTCTACCCAAATGTAATGACTGCAACAGTGAAACACGAAGAACATAGTACAGTTGTGTACACTTACCTTAAATGTAGATGTTCGAGTGTATTCACTGTTGCAGTCCTGGTTACCCACCCGCCAGCCCCCATTTCTCTCTTATTATACCTCTTCTTTCTTTTACTATGCTCAAAAGCCTTTTTGGTGTATTTGCTTTTAGTTGAAGGTATATTTTTTGTGTTTTAAATTACATGCATATTTATATATATATATATATATTTTTTGCTCCCCATTTGGGGGGACACCTGACATCTAGGGCAAGAAAAACTGATTAAAATGGCGTCGGCTGCATGTTTCATACCCCTGACAACCTGACGTCATGGAAGAAGAGACAGCAACTGATGCAGGACCCACGACTTTGCTATTCAGGCCGACTGAGGGCAACCTGCCAGCAGATTACCCAAATGTAATGACTGCAACAGTGAATACACTCGAACATCTACATTTATGGTAAGTGTACACAACTGTACTTTTTATCTGCATCCATAATCTCAGTCTTTCATTGTTTCTTGAGCTTCTCCTGTGTTATCATCATCCCTTTCCACTTTGAATTATGGGTTTGTGCTGTGTATAGGAGCCCTAATTGTGTAGCTCCAAAATACCCCTTCAGATCTGGTAGTCCCAGTCCACCTTATTCTATTAGAAGAATCATTTTATCCCACTTGACTTTTGCTGTCTTCCCCTCCCAGATAAAATCCTTCACCTCTTAATTAATTGCTATCCACATTTTCTTCTTCTCTAGTTGATAAAAATATAAGACTAAAGAGACTAAAACATTTAACTGTTTGTATTTTACTATCTACAGCCATATAAGAGAGCTTCCAGTTTCTCAGTTTTAGGTTCATAGGTTGGTACTAGGCTATCAGCCCTAGGGCCTATACAAGCCTAGCCATAACAATTCCCTGGCTATTTCTTCTGTACTATGTTCTTCGTGTTTCACTGTTGCAGTCATTACATTTGGGTAGAATCCCAAAGCTATGGTTGGGTGGATCCCACATATCCTTAGCTGCCACACTGGAATCAGTTTTAATCCATACTCCTAAGTCCTTAATTTTATCATGTCCCCATAATTATGGATATTGCTGAACCAATTTGTGTGTATTTACATAATTTACAGCTGTCGCCTTTGTTTTAGCTTCATTAATTTTGTGTCCTGAAAAGATTTCAAACTGTCTCGGAATGTTCTGCAATGCTGAAATGTCCTTTTCTGGTTATCATCTGCAAGTACAGCCAGCTTTTCTTGTACCAATTATGTCCTTGAATTTCTGAGTCCCTTATTTTCGTTACCAGCGGTTCTACATATAGTGCAAATAATAAAGGGAAAAGAGGACATCCCTCCCTGTTTTCTCTGCTGAAGCAGAAATTATCAGAGAGGAATCCATCCCTTAATTGTTGCCTCATATCCCTCATATATCCTCCTAGTTGACCTTATAATTTTGATGAAAACACAGAACTCTGGTACGATCAAGGTTTCCAGTTTCAGTTGACGTTTTAATGTTAAAACATAAGTGCCTTCGCAGGAAGACCTGCTTCATCAGATGCTAATAAATACAACTAAAATGTGCTTCTATTTATACAACCTCTAACAAATACAAGTAGTCACATGATACAAATTAAGTGATAACAATTAACATCATAGGGTGTAACTTGAACTCACTAACCTACTAAGTAAACATGCACTGCTGTTTGTAAAAAGCACTTATGAAAAATATATAAAACACATATATATGTAAAAACATTTTATATATATATATATATATATATATATTGTTTTTTATATATATATATTTATTGTTATATATAAAACAATCTTTTAAATGCAACCTTGAAATATAACACTTACACATCTATAAAAATGTATATATAAAAACATGTAAAGAACATATATAAGTAAGCACACTTCATTGGTGAGACAGCTGAGAAAGAAAAATACTATCTAAACAAGGGACTGGGTTTTAGCTTAGGCTTAAGTGGCGCATATTCATTTAAACCATGCCCTGAGTCTCCCCTAAGTCTAGTAATCCATCTGGCCTTTAACTGCTTGGTCATATTACGTACATCTTCCCCCCGATATTCTCAAAAATTCTACCTATGGCCATAAACTTAAAGGTGTGTTTAGAGTTAGTACTGATAACATGGTTGGCCAACGCACTGTTTTTTTTCTCCTACTGATATAGTAAATGTGTTCTCAAATCCTTTCTTTGAAAGGTCTGTCTGTTTTGCCTATATAGAACTTTTTACATTTAAGGCAATAGGCTAAGTAAACTATATGTTGGCTATTGCATGTGGCTTGCACCTGAAAATGAAACTTTCTATTCTGATCTGGATGTTCAAAGCTAGCTGTGTTCTCAATATATTTACAGTAGTTTTATTTACCACATGGGTATGTTCCAACTGCTGTTTGAATGAAAAGTACTCCTAGGATGGCATAGTTGCCTTTTGAACGACTTCATATTCCTAAATAAAAACTTAGGCTCAACATCTATCAGTTCGCAAATATCCCTAGCTGTGGTAAGAACACCCCAATGCCTCCTCACTATATCCATATAGAAAGAAACATTGTTTGAATTGTATAAGGAAGCTTAAGTGTCATGCTAGATGGCTTTCTGGAGGCTTGTTCACCTCTGCAGTTGTGTTTAGAAAAATAAGGCTCGTATAAATCCACCTGTACATCCCATTGTCTCTGGCCGAAACTGGTGTACTGAATCTATCTCGATTTATCTGGAGAAGTATTTTAGACTCGTGCTAGATAAGATTAACCATGTGTTGAAGGACACTGAACATTTTTTAAACAATCTGCATGTTTTTCTGGAAAATTATAGCAATAGTGAAAAGCATTTGATATTGGTAACACTGGAGATTACACCACTTTTTACAGTGATACCCAACAATCAGGGTGTAGAGAACATTGAATGCTTTTTAAGATAGGTGGTCTTTTAAGGTGTGTGTTGGAGAATAGTGTATTCCTATTTGATGGTAAAGTTTATTGGCAGCGTAATGATGTAGCCATGGGCACATCTTGTGCCAACAGCAAAGCTGTCATGGTTGTATGGGAATTGGAATGTGTTTTACAAGGACCTTTTTGTAAGCATGTACATGTTCTTCATGTTTCACTGTTGCAGTCATTACTTTTGGGTTATCTGATTGCAGGTAGCCCTCAGTCTGCCTGATTAACAAAGTTTTGGGTCCTGCGTCGGTTGCTGTCCCTTCTTCCATGATGTCAGGTCATCAGGGGTATAAAACATGCAGCCGACACCATTACATCAGTCTTTCTTACCGTGCGGTGCCTGAAGCAGAAGCAGTTCGCAAGTGCCGGTCGGCCGACTCCTGAAATTTTCGTTTTCGAGTTTCAGAACCGAAGTCTTAAACTAAAGCTAAGTACCCCGTTGGGGAAACTTTTTTTCTTGCTCCTTACCAATGTCAGTAAAAGTTAATAACTGCATTACTTGTGGAAAGCTGCACGTACTGTCAGTCTGTCCGTTCTCTGCACTGCCCTTTGGCTTATCTACTGCGCCCAGGGTATTCACAAAGTGCCTAGCTCCAGTTATTGCATTTAGCAGGCAAAGAAATATTCAAATATACCCATACCTGGATGATTGTCTAATTCAGGCAGAAAGCCAGGACATGCTTTTGAATCATCTGGCCTTTGTAAAAAGGGTTCTAACTTGTCTGGGGTACACCATAAATGAAAAGAAATCACACCTGGTACCCTGTCAACAAATTATATTCCTGGGAGCAAGCTTGAATACAACTTCCCAGATGGCTTACCTAACGCCAGAAAAGCAAATTCATTTGACAACCTACTTCAAGTAAGTGGCCACAAAACCCTGCTATCTGCAAGGCAAATACTGCAAGCCTTGGAGTTCGTGGCCTCCTGCATTCTTCTAATCCCATATGCAAGACTGCATATGAGGAAACTACAGTGGTATCTAAAAAGCCTATTGTGTCAACATTCTCAAGACCTAGAAACAATGATTCCTGTCATACCTTGCCTATGCCTAGAGTTCCTTTCGTGGGCAGAGGCCTGCCATCAAAACAAGGGACTACCTTTCACACCACCCCTGCCAGTCAAACCCTAACAACAGATGCATCAGACTATGCAGGGGGGGGCTCACCTGGCAGGGAAGTGCATTCAGGGCAAATGGAACCCAAGTCAAATGCACCTGCATATCAATCAAAAAGAAATGTTAGCTGTACAGAATGCCCTGACAGCCTTCAAGGACCACATTCTTCCAGGACAACTAATGGTAAAGACCGACAACACCACTGTTGTGTGGTACATAAACAACCAGGGGAATACACATTCTCACCCCCTCTGCAGACTAGCCATGGCATTGTGGAACACAGCCTTGAGCTACCAAGTGCACCTACAAGCTCAATTCCTGCCAGGAAAATTAAATACACTGGCAGACAGACTAAGCAGAAACCTCATGGACCCACACGTGAGGAAACTGGAACCAAGGATTTTCAACATGTTGACAGGCAAATGGGGGAGCCCAGATATAGACCTGTTTGCATCTCCTCAGAACCACCAATTGGACAAATTTTGCACAAGGACTCCCCACAAACAAGCTTGGAAAGTGGATACTCTGTCCTTCACCTATCAGTCTATGCCTTTCCCTCTCTGCTCTTCAAAGTACTACTAAAAATCAAACAGGACAAACCAAGGATGATTTTGATTGCTCCAGACTGGCCATGCCAACACTGGTACCCCCTCTTGCGCAGTGTGTCACGATTATCTCCATGGCACCTGCCTCAGACTCCTTCCCTGCTGTCTCAGCAGGAGAACCAGATTCTGCACCCTCAGCTTCTAACACTGAACCTTGCAGCCGGGCTAATTACTTAATCTCTCCTTTACCCTCCCTCAGCAAACCTGTGATGGATATCATTTTAGAGGCAAGGAGGCCTAGTACTAGAAAATCCTATGCTGAAAAATGGAAAAGATTCTGTGCCTGGAACCAATCTCAAGGGATGAGCACAGCAGCGCCCAATTTACCTCAGATTTTCCAATACTTAACTGAGATGCTTCACAAGGGCCTGTCTTTTTCCTCCATTAAAATCCATGCCTCAGTCATTTCAGCTCATTATAACACAGAACCTCCCATCTTCTCTCATCCACTGCTCAAGCAGTTCCTCAGAGGGGCCAAAATTCTGAGACCACCCAGGAGAGCTCCAACCCCAGCCTGGGACCTTATCTTTGTCTTGGAGAAACTCACTTTACCTCCTTTCGGGCCAGCTGCTACTGCAGATTTAAAATTTCTTTCTTTTAAAACAGCTTTCCTTTTAGCAATCACTTCAGCAAGAAGAGTATCTAAATTACAGGCCCTTATGGCAGTGGAGCCTTTCATCATCTTTCATGCGGACAGGGTGTCTCTCAGAACCAATCCGTCCTTCTTGCCCAAGGTGGTATCCAGTGTGGCTCTTAATCAGTCCATTCGTTTTCCAACCTTCTTTCCTAATCCTCAGAATAAAGGGGAACGGATACTGCATTCCTTAGATGTGCACAGGCAACTTAGATTCTACTTTGACAGGACTAAATCTCAAAGGAAATCTGAACAACTGCTGGTGGCATTTGCTGCAGGGGCAGAGGGGAAGGATATTTCAAAGCAAAAAAATTCTAAATGGATAAGCCATTGCATTCATTTCTGCTATAAGCACCATGGAAAACCTATCCCTCAGGGGATCAGACCTCACTCCACCAGGTCCGCATCTACCTCCACAGCCTTTCTCAGAGACGTCCCTACCAGGGACATCCTAGAAGCTGCTACCTGGAGTTCTGTACATACTTTCACCAAGCATCATCATTTTCCAATTTTCTCTAAATCCAGAGCTGGCCTTGCCACTGCAGTCTTGGAGGGCCTTATAGCTGGCCCTAATGCTATCGAAATCCCTCCTCCCAACCATAGCTTTGGGAATCTACCCAAATGTAATGATTGCAACAGTAAAACACGAAGAACATAGTACAGTTGTGTACACTTATTATAAATGTAGATGTTGGAGTGTATTTACTGTTGCAGTCCTGGTCACCCTCCCTCCAGCCCCCAACTTCTTTTGGCTATACCTTTACTTTCCTTTACTATGCTTAAAAGCCTTTTTGGTGTATTTGCTTTTTTGTTGGAGGTATGTCTTTGTACTTTTATATTTAGTTGCTTCCCATTAGTGGGGCACCTGACATCTGGGGCAAGAAAAACTGATGTAATGGCGTCGGCTGCATGTTTTATACCCCTGACGACCTGACGTCATGGAAGAAGGGACAGCAACTGATGCAGGACCCAAGACTTTGTTAATCAGGCCGACTGAGGGCTACCTGCAAGCAGATAACCCAAATGTAATGACTGCAACAGTGAATACACTCGAACATCTACATTTATGGTAAGTGTACACAACTGTACTTTCTTTACAGGATATTCATGGACGACTTGTTTGTCCTATGGGGAGACACTGAAGAACAGTTTAAAGATTTTGAAAGTTACATCAGTACAAGTACCACTTTTTTGAGTTCACCTCTACGTGCTCCAAATCAAGTATTAATTTTTTAGATATGTGTGTGTAGAAGTTGATGGCACTGGTAGTATGTATACTAAGCTCTGTAGGAAACCCTGCCATGTTAACGACCTACTTTCTTATGATAGTATGCACCCTTCATACATTTTTAGGAATGTGATGTGTAATCAGGTGTTCAGAGCCTCAAGACTTAATGTACACGAAGAAGATTTTCAGCAGCAGGTCAAGGTATTGTGCCAAGAACTGAGAGAGAGAGGATATAATGAGACAGACGTCTTAATTAATGTTAATGTTAATGAGGTGACAGGATTATTTTTCTAAACGCTACTACAGAGGTGAACAGGCCTCCAGAAAGCCGTCTAGCATGAAACTTAAGGTTCCTTTATACTATTCAGACAATGTTTCTTCCTATATGGATATAGTGAGGAGGCATTGGGGTGTTCTTTCCACAGATAGGGATAGTTGTGAACTGATGGATACTGAGCCTAAGTTTTTATTTAGGAATATCACATTGCTCAAAAGGCAACTATGCTATCCTAGGATTACTTTTCATTCAAATAGAGCATTTGGAACATACTTCTGTGGTAAATGCAACTATTGTAAATATATCGATAACAGAGCTAGCTTTGAACATCCAGATCAGAGAGTTTCATTTTCAGGTGCAAGCCACATGTGATAGCCAACATGCAGTTTACTTAGCCTATTGCCCTAAATGAAAAAAATCTATATAGGCAAAACAGACAGACCTTTCAAAGAAAGGATTCGAGAGCACATTTACTATATCAGTAGGAGAAATAAAACCAGTGATTTGGCCAACCCATGATATCCGTACTAACTCTGAACACACCTTTAAGTTTATGGCCATAGGTAGAATTTTTGAGAATATCGGGGGGAAGATGTACGTAATATGACAGAGCAGTTAGAGGCCAGATGGATTATTAGACTTAGGGGGAGACTTTAGGCATGGTTTAAATGAATATGGGCCACTTAAGCCTAAGCTAAAATCCAGTCCCTTGTTTAGATAGTATTTTTCTTTCTCAGCTGTCTCACCAATGAAGTGTGCTTACTTATATATATTCTTTACATGTTTTTATATGTACATTTTTATAGATGTGTAAGTGTTATATTTCAAGGTTGCATTTAAAAGATTGTGTTTATATATATATATATATATATATATATATATATATATATATATGTGTGTGTGTGTGTGTAAAAAAAAAAATATATATATATATATATATATATATATATATATATTTTTTTTTTTATTATTTTTTACATACATATGTGTGTGTTTTGTACATTTTTCATAAGTGCTTTTTACAAGTAGCAGTGTGTGTTTGAGTGCATTTACTTCACTTAGGTTAGTGAGTTCAAATTGCACCCTATGATGTTAATTGTCATCACTTAATTTGTATCATGTGACTACTTGTATTTGTTAGAGGTTGTATAAATAGAAGCACATTTTAGTTGTATTTATTAGCATCTGATGAAGCAGGTCTTACTGCGAAAGCGCTTATGTTTTAACATTAAAACTGAAACTGGAAACCTTGGTCGTACTGGAATTCTTCTGTGTTTTTATCATTGTTTGATTTTGGATTTATTTAGAACTCAGGAACCTGTGTGGGCTGGTGACTGTTTTTGTAACCTTATAATTTTGTCAAGGAATACAAATGCTTCCATTGCCTTGCTCATAAAGTCCCAGCTTATTCTGTCGAATGCTTTCTCTGCAGCAAGACCCACCAACAACAGTGTATTTTCTTGCATTCTGCTTCCCTCTGCATCATCATTGTTCTATTAATGTTGTCAGATGTTTGCCTTCCCTCTACAAAACCACATTGATTCATATCTATCAATTTTGGCATCATGTTTGCCATTATTTTAGCCATTGTATACATAAACACTTCATAATCATGGTTTGGTATGGAAATGGGGCTTGTATGAAGCTGGATCTGATGGGTCTTTACCCTCTTTAGGTACTATAGCTACCACCTCTTTCTTCCAGGATGTTGGTACTTCACTTCTCTTTCTCTTAAAATATTGTTAAACAGAACCTACCAGATCTTTATCAGTTTTTCCATCCTAGCTTCCAAACTTCCACAAGAATGCCATCTATTCCTGGGGACTTTTCTGTGGATTGGTTATACATCATCATTTCTGTCTCGTCTCCTCCTATCCTAACTGTTAGTAATTGAACCTCATCTGCCTGTAACATTGGCATAATTAATTTTTCCATAAACATTTCCATTTGCGCCTTTTCTTGATTTGAGTATGTCTCTGCTTTATACAAAGTTTCATAGAATTTCCAAAATATTTCTAATATCTTTACAGCATCTCTTGTTGTTTTCTTTGTTATAGGCCCCTTAAGGTTGGAGACGGCCCTTTCTACTTTCTGTTGCCTGAGTCGTTATTCTAAAAGTTTTTTGCTCTAGAGTTATTATCAAAAACAGTTACTTAACAGCAATCTTTCTAAACTCATGCATGTTATTGAGGTAATCCCTTTTTTCTGTTTAGCATTCTGCAGTTGTTCCTCTTCTTGTTCTGTGAGATTCCCCCTGTTCTGCAGTACTTTTACATGCCAGTCCCTCAAAATAATTCTCGTTACTTCTTAACTGTAGCTCCCTTAGTTTTATTTCTACCCTATTTTTAAACTTCACTTTAATTGTATCCCACTCCCTAGCTATATTTCCAGAAGACATTTCAATCTTCCCTAATAACTCTTGAATAGTTTCCACTACCCATTTCTTAAATTCCTCTCTTTTCAACAGATTGGTGGGAAAGTGCCAGTGTCTCATTTTTATTTCATTATCGTGCGTTTTTATTTTATTTATTATTGTTGCATGATCTGAAATAGTTATTGAGCGTATATCAAGAATTTCAGCTAAATGCAACCTTACCTGTGAAATGTAAAATGTTATGTAGTCCTATACGACAATTACCCAGATCTCGTTTGCCGCGAAAGCTTTGAGGTTGTCTCCTTACTGGCTTGTTGGCTAAGTGAAAGATTTATTTACTAAATCTTGTCCTTTTCCAAATTTTTTCTTCTTCTTTACATCCTTATTATTAATACCTTATTGTGTGACTGTTGTGAGTGTTTGACCCCTATTTTTCCCCATAGGATTGTACGGCTCGTTTCAGTTAGAGGGCCTTTCCTCTCCGTGTGTCTTAAAAAAAAAAGTTTATAACAAACAATAGATTCTCCTTTCTATCTTTACTGTCCTCATTGGTATTGTTACCTCTGTAGATAGTAGTTTAGTTAGTATTGTTGTCTTCTTTCTAGCTAGATAATAGTTGATGTTCATCGTGTTACCCTGCTGCAGTCATCACACTTGGGTTATTCTGCTGTCAGGCGGTCCCGCAGTCGGCCTGAATTCCAAAGTCTTGGTCCGATGTCAGTTGCTGTCGCTTCTTCCCTGACGTCAGTGCGCCAGGGGTATACAAGAGGCATCCGACGCCATTTTCTTCAGTCTTTCTTGCCGCGCGGTGCCCAAAGCAGAAGCAGTTCGCAAGTGCCGGTCGGCCGACACCTGAGATTTTCGATTTGAATTTCAGTCCGAAGTCTTCAATAAAGCTAAGTACCCCGTTGGGGAACCTTTTCTTGCCTCAGTGCGATGTCAGAAAAAGTTAACAATTGTATTTCTTGTGGGAAGCAAATACCACATAAGGACTTCCATTTCTATTGTATTCCTTGCCTAGGCCCAGACCACAACGTCATGGGTTGTTGGTTTTGTGCTAGATTTAATAAAAAAAACTATCAAACGCCGTTTTGATTTCGCACAACACTATTTTGGTAGGACATTTAATTATATCATGCCGTCGGAGCATCCGACATTTGGCATGCATAAAAAACGCAAGGATAAGGACAGGCAGCCTAGGAACAAGCCAGACTCCGAGGCCTCTGCTGGGCCTGTCGCCGGTTCTCCGGTTTTCAGTGAGGCGCCTACGCAGCCCCTGACGACCGCAGAACTGGAACCCCAGACAGCTGCGGATTCTCAAGCGGAGTCTACTAGGCCAACGCAGCCATCTTCATTAGGCCCTTCTGACACCAGAGCAGAAGTAGACCCCGGTGCAGTGGAAACACCCTCGGTTGCAGAAGGTGTCTTCAGACCGACTACACTCACCATTAAATCTTATGCTAAGCTTAAAACTCCTTTAAAACCAAAGAACACTGTACATCAGTCTACAGTTCAAGGCCCCATGCCTAAGAAACAGATGCTTAAGATGGCTGAAGATTTGATTACCCTAATCATGGGTTCCCATCCCCCTCCTGATAAAAGACCAAGACAAGAGGAGGATTATGCTTCCTCTGACCAGGTTTCAATTTCCTCAGATTCTTCTGAGGAACAGGATTACACTTTTCCACCTTATGAAGACTCTGATGCTGAAGAATCTATTCCCTCAGCATCTCCCCCTGAAGACTACTCCTTTGGGGAAACTTTACATACCATGAGGGAACATTTCCACTGGGAAGGCCAGGACTACTCTGATTCTAAGAAAAGGCTCCGATAGTTCCTTTTACTACCCCAGCACAGACCTCTTGCTATCCCTCCAGTTTTAGAAATTGTGGATGATGTTTACTTGGAGTCTAGTCTAAATCCAGACTCTCTACCTCCTGCTCCAGCCAAACCAGACAGATACTACAGAGTACCTGACTCTCACAAATTCCTTTATAAAAGCCCTGTGGCTGACCCAGAAACAATTTCCCAGGGTCCTAACGGAGCTAAAGCTTCTAAGGCTAAAAATCCTGTGCCCTCTGAAAGGGATTCCAGAGCCCTAGATAGATGGGGAAAGAAAATATACACCTCAGCAACTCTGGCTATGAGAGCATTAAATTGTCAGTTTCACATGCTGAAATATCAGCAGTTTCTAATGTCTCAATTAAAACAAAAAATGAGCACACATTCTGAACAGTCTGAATTCAAGGAAATGCAGGATCTGTTGCATGCAGCTGAACAGGTGGGCAAACATACTTTACAATGTGGATTTGATTCATTGGAAGCTTCCTGTAGAGCAGCGGTTACTGGCTCTGTCATACGTAGACATGCTTGGTTAAAAGAACAAACCCTTCCTGATCATGTTAAATCAAAATTATTGGATGCACCTTTACAGCAGGATGTATTATTTGGTGTCAAAGCAGAAGAGGTTTTAAAGAAAATGGAGGATAAAGCAAAGTCTATGCAGACGATCAAAGATTTTTTGCAGGTACAACCCCCTCGTTTCAGCAGAAATTGGCCAACAAAAAACTGGTCCTTTCCAGCTTCTGACAGATCAGAGAGAGGCAAATGCAGGCGCCCAAGGGGCAGAGGTCAGTCACAAGGCCCTTACAAACCTCGCCAATGGGGTTCTGCTACCCAGAAAGGAGGAGAAGACAGGCCCCAAGCTAGCAGAAGACAAACACAATGACGTCTCGCCTTTTCCACCATTTCCTTCATTTCCTTCTCCATTCCATCTTCCTTCCTTTCATCCACCATTTCCTTTCCCTTCCTTTCCATTCCATCCATTCCATTCCTTTCATCCATCCACTACTACCCATTTCCTTATCTGTCCTTTTATATCCCATTTCCATTCCCCCTTCCACCTTCTACCACCTCCTTCTATGTCCATTCATCCATCTCCTTTCTTTCATTATTCCTCCACTATCTCATTCCTTTCCTTTCCTCTTCATTCCACTTTCCTTCCTCCATGGGCTCTTTCTTTCTTTCCTATATTTCCTTTTCCACTACTATTCCTTTCCTTCTTCCTTCCTTCTCAGAACTCTTTCCTGTCTCATTTTCTCTGTCCTTCATTTATCCACCTCTTTCCGTCCATATTTCCTTTCTTTCCATCCATTTCATTTCAGTATTCCATTCCTTCGTTCATCCATCCATCCTTCTGTGTCTCACTGCTTTCAAGACAAGTTTCGTCTCCTCCTTTCGTTTCCTACAATATTTTCCTTTCCTTTCTTTCCTGTGTGCTGTCTATTTGTGTCCTTCATTCCATACTGTGTGTCCTTTCCTCATGCGTCCCATTCGGCTGAATCCATGTCCTTCCTCCTTGGTTTCCTGTCTATTTCCTTCCTTTTTCGTCATATACCTTTCCTTTTTCATGTCTCATTCTGTGTGTCCAGTTTCCTGTCCGTTCTTTCCTTCGTGTCCGTTTCCTTCCTTTCCTCACTATTCTCAGGGCTCGTCGGTTATTCCTCCGTTATCTTCATCTGTGGATCCACCTCCATTTTCCTCCTTGGGATCTGTGTGATTCCTGTGCTGGGTGTGTCGGTGTGGCTCATTTCCTCCGTTTCCTCTTTCTGTGGTCAGTTGGTCCATTTCTGTGCTCTTTGCCTCCGTGGTCCTTGTCCTCGTTCCTGTCTGTCCATTCCGTTCGTGTTGTCTGTGTGTGGTTCGTCTCGTGGTCTCTGTCCTGCCTGTGTGTGTCTGTCTGCCTGCCTGCTGTGTGTGCCTGCTGTGCTGTGTGTCTCCTGCCTGCCTGCACTGCTGTGTGTGTGTGCCTGTCTCTGTGTGCCTGTGTGCTGCCTGTGCCTGCCTGCCTGCTGCCTGTGTGCCTCCTTGTGTGCCTGTGTCTCCTGCCTGTCTGCCTGTGCCTGTGTCTGCCTCTTGTGCCTGCTGTGTGCCTGCCTGCTGTGTGTGTGTGTGTGTGCTGTCTTGTGTGTCTGTCTGCTGTCTTGTCTCTGTCTTGTCTCTGTGCCTGTCTTGTCTTTGTCTCTGCCTTGTGTGTCTGTCTGTGTGTCTTTGTGTGTGTATGTGTGCGCATATGTGTATCTGTGTGGTGTGTGTGTGTGTTGTGTGTGTGGTATGTGGGGTGTGTGTGTGTGTGTGTGTGTGTGTGTGTGTGTGTGTGTGTGTGTGTGTGTGTGTGTGCGCGCATTGGGTGTGTGTGTGTGTGTGTGTGTGTGTGTGTGTGTGCGTGCATTGGGAGTGTGTGTGCGTGTGTGTGCATTGGGAGTGTGTGTGTGTGTGTGTGTGTGTGTGTGGTGTGTGTGCGTGGGTATGTGTGTGTCCCCCTCCCCCTCTCTCTCTCTCTCTCTCTCTCTCTCTCTCCCTCTCTATCTCTCTCTCTATATCTCTCTCTCTCTCTCTCTCTCTCTCTCTCTCTCGTGTCTCTCTCTCTCTCTGTGTCTCTCTCTCTCTGTCTCTCTCATGTCTCTCTCTCTCTCTCTCTCTCTCTCTCTCTCTCTCTCTCTCTCTCTCTCTCTCTCTCTCTCTCTCTCTCTCTCTCTCTCTCTCTCTCTCTCTCTCTCGTGTCTCTCTCTCTCACTCGTGTCTCTCTCTTTCGTGTCTCTCTCTCTCTCTCGTCTCTCTCTTTCTCGTCTCTCTCTCTCTCTCTCTCTCTCTCTCTCTCTCTCTCTCTCTCTCTCTCTCTCTCTCTCTCTCTCTCTCTCTCTCTCTCTCTCTCTCTCTCTCTCTCTCTCTCTCTCTCTCTCTCTCTCTCTCTCTCTCTCTCTCTCTATCGTCTCTCTCTATCTCTCTCCCGTCTCTCTCTCTCCTGTCTCTCTCTCTCTCTCTCTCTCTGTCTCTTTCTCTCTCTGCCTCGCTCTCCCTCTCTCTGTCTCTCTCTCCGTCTCTCTCTTTCTCTTTCTCTCTCCATCTCTCTCTCTCTCTCTCTCTCTCTCCCTCTCTCTCTCTCCTCCTCTCCTCTCTCTCTCTCTCTCTCTCTCTCTCTCTCTCTCTCTCTCTCTCTCTCTCTCTCTCTCTCTCTCTCTCTTTCTTTCCTCTCTCTCCTCTCTCTCTCTCTCCTCTCTCTCTCTCTTTCCTCTTCTCTCTCCTCTCTCTCTCTCTCTCTTTTCCTCTTTCTCTTTCCTCTCTCTCCTCTCTCTCTCTCCTCTCCTCTCTCTCTTTCCTCTTTCCTCCTCTCTTTCTCTCTCTCTCTCTTTCTCTCCTCTCCTCTCTTTTTCTCTCTCTTGTCTCTCTTTCTTTGTATGTGTAATGTGTGTGTGTGTGTATGTATGTATGTATGTATGTGTGTGTATTATGTGTGTGTGTATTTTGTGGGGACTGGAGCGTGGGACAGGAGGAGATGGGTTGGATCTCTTATGTGCCCTGGTTTTGGTCAGGGACCAATGACCGATCTGGGACCGGACTTTGGAATTCAGGCCGACTAGGGACCCTTGACGGCAGGATAACCCAAGTATGATGACTGCAGCAGGGTGAACACTCGAACATCTACATTTATGGTAGGTACAAAACTGTACTTTCCTTTTATAATATCTAAAGAAAAGGATAGAGAACATAAGGACCATCGCCCTTCGGGGTTTAAAAAATGTGATAGATGTTCACAAAAGATGTCTTTGACAGACAGTTACACCAGTTGTGTGTACTGTTTAGGTGAAGCTCACTTGCAAGAGCCCTGTACCTTTTGCCATGCTTTCAGTACCAGGGTCTTGAATGAGAGAAAATGTAAACTCATTGATAGGGGTCTTATAACCAGTTCCTTCCAGGAACAGCTGGAACTTGGTCAGGCAGCTCCTAAGACTTCAAAACGTAAATCTTCGGCTCCAGTTTCGGAGCCATTGAAAAGTCCAAAGCATCGGAGCCAAGGAGTTCTGGGTCCGATTCAGCTTCTTCTCTATTGGTACCATCGATCTCTTCAATGCCGAGGCAATCTTCGGTACTGAGACAATTACCTGACATTGACCCTGTATCACCTACTTTGAGATCTCCTATTTTGGAGAGGAGGAGATCTCCTTCTGTCTCCACCCCATCCTCCAAGACACTCTCAGATGAGGACATCGAGCAGGTGGTGAAGAGGTTGCTTTCTGATCCAGCTCTGGCAAAGAAATTGGCTCCTCTGGACCCAAAGGCTTTCGAGGCGACCCTTTTTCAAACCACTGCTCCTCCTCCGACTGCTTCGCTCTCGGAGCCAATCACTTCAGGTTCTTCGGTGTTGGATCAGTCGGTTCCGCGGATCCTCCCTGCTTCCTCAGAACCAATTCCTATATCCTCAGTGGCTCAGTCTGTAACCGAGGGATCTGGGAGCCGATGCTCTCGAGCCGACTCCGAGGGGGATAGTCATCCTAGGTTTTCTTCAGAACCGACCCTCCCTCTCGGTGCCTCGGCTCAACTCTGCTCGGTTCCCACATCTGCTTCGGAGCCGTTCCCCCTTGCTAGGAGCCGACCATCAGTCTCCTCAGAGTGGAGGTCTTCGGAGCTGTGGGGGGGGAGCTTTCGAAGCAATAGAGAAGGTTTTTATCCTCTGCAAAAGCCATACCTTTGGAGCCATGTCCCACCAGCAGCAGGTAGCAACCTCTTCTCCCTTCCCAACCCCAGAGTGTAGGGAACCAAAGACCCAAGCAGCCTCCATTGGAGGTGCCCCCTCTTCCGAGACCTCCCCAGTTTATCCCACTGGAGAGCTTCCACAGAAGAGACTGTGTAAGAGGAAGCATGTTGACTCACCTAAGTTTGTCACTTCTGACACTGATTTGGAGGAATCCGAAGGGTCCCCTAGATCCCCCTCTGAGGATGTCTCTTTTTCTGACATCTTAGAAATCCTTACAGGGGTGACTTGAAGATCTCTAACCCTACTGAAGACGAATCAGTGTATCTTGAGGCCTTTGGTTCCCGACCTTCCACCTCCTGTGCGACACTGCCTTATGACCAGCTGTTAGGGATCATGTTGCGGAAAGCCTGGACCTTCCCAGACACAGTGGAGCCCGTCCTGAGGAGGCCAAATAAATTCATGACTGCACCGGAAGATAAGTCCTTTCTTACCAAGCAGCATCCACCAAGAAGGAGTTGTCCGAAACAAATATCCATCCACCTAACAAGGAGTCCAGAACGATGGCTAGATATGGGAAGCGTACCTTCTCTTCAGCGGCATTTACTCTAAGATCTCTGAATTATCTTACCCATTTCACTCGTCTTCAGAGAGCTCTCCTGAAGGTGTTGGGAGATGCCCTTCAGGGTTCGGTAGCTCCGGGATCCTGGATCAGATTTCTGCACAGCTTTTCACCCTTACGTCGATAGCGATCTCCTCCATGAGGCTGATATCGTATGCAGCTGACAGAGCGAGTAGAGGAGTCGGGAGACATTGTTGGATGTGTCTTTGTAACTTCATGGAGTCCTTTAAGTCTTCCGTCACCAACGTCCCCTTTGATGGTTCATCTCTTTTTGGACCTTAGGTGAAAGAGGCCTTGACCAGTTGCAAGCAGGAAGGGAAAACCTTATCTGCTGTTGGAGTCTGTTTCTCCCTCCCATCTAGACCCTATCCCAAGGATAATACAGGAGGGAAAATGTGGATGTTCTTCATGTTTCAGTGTTGCAGTCATTACATTTGGGTAATCTGCTGGCAGGTTTCCCTCAGTCGGCCTGAATTCCAAAGTCTTGGGTCCTGCGTCGGTTGCTGTCTCCTCTTCCATGATGTCAGGTTGTCAGGGGTATAAAACATGTAGACAACGCCACTTTCTTTAGTCTTTCTTGCCACGCAGTGCCTGAAGCAGAAGCATTTCGCAAGTGCCGGTCGGCTGACTACTGAAATATTCGAGTTTGAGTTTCAGAACCGAAGTCTTCACTAAAGCTAAGTACCCCATTGGGGAAATTTTTCTTGCTCCATACCGATGTCAGAAAAAGTTAATAATTGCATTACTTGTGGGAAGCAAATACCTCATAAGGATTTTCATTTATACTGTATTCCTTGCCTAGGCCCTGATCACAACGTGCTTGGCTGTCGGTTTTGTGCTAGATTTAGCCAACGCACTATTAAGCGTCTGTATATTTTTGCCTCAAAGTATTTTGGAAACAGATTTAACTACCCAGAAATGTCATCAGATAGCAATCCAACTACCGGAGTACATAAAATGTGCAAAGAAAAGGACAGAGAAAGGCAGTAGAGATCCAAAACTGATGACGATGCTTCTCCTAATCCAGTCGCCGGTACGCCGGTACTCAGTGAGGTGCTTTCGCAGCCCCTGATACCCACTACCTTCGAGTTGCAGGCCTCTACCGACACCCTTGTGGAGTCTGGCATGCCACAAGATACTCAAGGTATTGGACCTACGGATATTTCTCCCTTGGATGGGTCCGGAGCCGCTGAGCAGGCACCGGCTAATGAGGGTGTATTCAGACCTCAACATTTGTATATCAAACTGACGACAGCTGCAAAACCAAAGACAAAAGCAACTTCTAAAACTAAAAAACTGATGCATGAGCCACGTGCACAGGCCTCTATGCCTAAAAAGCAGATTATCAAAATGGCTGAAGACCTTATTACCTTGATCAGGGGTACCCATCCCCATCCAGATAAAAGGCCTAGGCAAGACACTGATTATGAATCTTCAGATTAGGTTTCTATTTCTTCTGATTCCACTTCTGATCAGGAATTATCTATACCTCCCTATGAGGATTCTGATGCAGAGGAGTCTATACCATCTGCATCTCCTCCTGAGGATTATTCATTTGGAGAAACCTTGCATTCTTTGAGGGAGCATTTTCACTGGGAGAGTCAAGACTTCTCAGAATCAAAAAAGAGGCTCAGGGATTTCCTTTTTCTCCCTCAGCACAGACCTTTAGCCATTCCCCCTGTTTTAGACATTGTGGATGATGTGTTTTCGGAGTCAAGCTTGACCCCTGACTCCTTACCTCCGGCTCCCAGTAAGCCTGACAGATATTACAGGGTCCCTGACTCACATAAATTTTTATTTAGAAACCCTACTGCTGATCCTGAAGCTATTTCACAGGGTCCAAGGGGAGTTGAGGCCTCAACAGCAAAAAATCCTATCCCCCCTGACAGAGATTCAAGGGCACTGGATAGATGGGAAAAAAAAGGTCTATACTTCTGCAACCTTGGCAATCAGGGCCTTAAACTGTCAATTTCATATGCTTAAATGCCAACAACATGTTATGGGATTGCTGAAACAGAAAATGATGTTGATTTCTGAATGTGCAGAAAATAAAGAATTGCAGGAATTATTGCATGCAGCTGAACAGGTTGGGAAGCATACTTTGCAATGTGGTTTTGACTCATTAGAGGACTCCTGCAGGGCCACAGTTACTGGATCTGTGATTAGGAGGCATGCCTGGCTAAAGGAACAAAATCTGCCTGATCATGTTAAAGCTAAATTGCTAGATGCACCTTTACAGCTTGATTTTCTGTTTGATATTAAGGCAGAAGAGGTTTTAAAGAAAATGGAAGACAAGGCTAAGTCTATGCAAACTGTTAAATACTTTTTACAAGTGCAGCCACCAAGATTCAGTAGACACTGGCCTACAAAAAATTTGTCCTTTCCTGTGTCAGACAGAGCTCAAAGGGGCAAATCCAGACGCCCTAAAGGTTCCAGATACCAGGCACAAGATTCATACAGGTCAAAGCAATGGGGTGCTTCTACCTCCAAATCTGGAGGAGATAAAGCGCAAACCTACAGAAAACAATCCCAATGACTTCCCTCTGCCTACACCAAGCACTTATCTTTTGGCAGCACCCATGGGGGAAAATTAGCACTTTTTGCTCAAAACTGGCAGTTAATAACCCAGGACAAGTGGGTGTTAAACATAGTATCACAGGGATACAGATTTCATTTCCACACTCTGCCAATGGCAAATGGTTGGCCAGATTTGCCAAAAAATCAATGAGCAGAGGCACAGAAACAGGTTACGTCCCTCATGGATATGGGGGCCATTCAGCCAGTACCAGAACAAGAAAAAGGACAAGGTTTTTACTCGACTGTTCTTGCTAGCCAGAAAGGACAAGGCCTGGCGGCCAATACTGGATTTATCGATTTTTGAACACATACCTGGACATTCCAAAATTCAAAATGCTGACTTTGCAGCAGCTTCTGCCCATGCTGGGCAAGAATGCTTGGCTGGTGACATTAGACCTAAAAGAGGCATACCTGCATGTCCCAATAAGACAAACGTGCAGAAGATACCTCAGATTCAAGGCTGGCTTAATGCATTACCAATTCTCTGCACTGCCCTTTGGCTTATCTACTGCACCCAGGGTCTTTACGAAGTGCTTGGCACCAGTAATCGCATTTTGCAGACTAAGAAGTATACAAATATATCCTTACTTGGACGACTGTCTCATTCAAGCAGAGAGCAAGGACATTCTTCTTCAACATCTGGCGTTTGTGAAAAGGCTTCTAGCATGCCTAGGGTGCACAATAAATGAAAAGAAATCACAAATGGTACCCTCTCAAAAGCTAGCATTCCTGGGTTCAAGCTTGAATACAATTGCCCAGATGGCTTACCTCATGCCAGACGAGCAAAGGCAACTGACTACTTACTTCAGACTGATGGCAACAAAAACCCAGTTATCTGCAAGACAAATTCTGCAGGCTCTGGGCTTCATGGCATCCTCCATCCTACTGATTCCATATGCAAGCCTGCATATGAGGAAACTTCAATGGTACCTAAAAAGTTTATGGAGTCAGCATTCTCACAGTCTGGAGGCAATGATTCCTCTCATTCCCTGCCTACAACAGGAGTTTCTATGGTGGGCAAAGGCATGTCACCAAAACATGGGACGTGCCTTCACTCTACCCCCTGCCAGCCAAACCATAACAACAGATGCATCAGATTATGCCTGGGGGCCCACATGGCAGGAAGATGCATTCAGGGCATATGGATCCCAAAACAAATGCATCTACATATCAACCAGAAAGAGATGCTAGCTGTTCAAAATGCCCTAACAGCCTTCAGGGACTTACTTCATCATCCAGGACAACTAATGATAAAGACTGACAACACCACTGTTATGTGGTATATAAACAAGCAAGGGGGCACAAACTCATACCCCCTTTGCAGATTAGCCTTTCCTCCTCTGCATCTTCTCCCCAGGGTTCTCCTAAACGTCAGACAAGAGAAACCAAAGATGATGCTAATTGCCGTGGACTGGCCCCGCCAATACTGGTACCCAATCCTAAGGAACTTGTCTCAATACCCAGCTTGGACCTTACCTTAAAGACCTCAACTACTGTCCCAGCAAAACAATCAGATCGTGCACAATCAACTACAGACACTGAACCTGGCAGCATGGCTGATCATGTAGTTATACAAACAAGACCTCTCAGTAAAGCTGTGATGGATGTTATTTTGGAAGTCAGAAGGCCTAGTACTAGAAAATCTTATGCTGACAAATGGAAGAGATTCTGTGCTTGGAATCAAGCACATGGAACTGATGCAGCAGTACCAAATATTCCTCAGATATTACAATACTTAACTGAGATGCTTGACAAAGGCCTTTCTCATCAATTAAAATCCATGCCTCTGCCATTTAGGCTCATTACAATACAGAGCCACCAATCTTTTCTCATCCTTTACTAAAGCAGTATCTTAGAGGAGCCAAAAATTTAAGGCCTCCTAGAAGATCACCATTACCTGCATGGGTCCTCAATTATGTGTTGGAAAAGCTCACCCTGCTTCCATTTGAACCAGCTGCTAACGCTGATATAAAGTTCTTATCATGAAAAACAGCTCTGCTACTAGCAGTTACTTTAGCAAGAAGAGTTTCAAAGCTACAGACCCTCATGGCTGTAGAGCCTTTTATCATATTTTACCCAGACAGGGTGTCTCTGAGGACAAATCCTACATTTATGCCTAAGGTGGTTTCCAGTGTGGCTCTTAATCAAACAATTCATCTGCCAACCTTTTATCCAAATTTGCAGAACAAGGAAGAGAGAATTCTGCATTCCTTGGATGTACACAGACAGCTATGATTCTTCTTGAGCAGGACTAAAGCTCTAAGAAAAAATGAGCAATTACTAGTGTCATATGCTGCAGGATCAGAAGGAAAGGCTATTTCAAAGCAGACAATTTCAAAGTGGGTAAGCTACTCATCCATTTCTGCTACTTACACCATGGTAAACCTGTGCCCAAGGGCTTTAGGTCTCATTCCACCAGAGCTACAGCTACTTCAGCAGCCTTTCTCAGAGGAGTACCAACCAAAGACATTCTAGAGGCTGCTACTTGGAGTTCTGTTCACACCTTTACAAAGAATTATCATTTGCCTCTCTACTCTAAGTCCAGGGCAGGCTTTGCCACTGCAGTTCTGCAGGGCCTTATAGCCACACCTAATGCTGTTTAGCTCCAGCTTCCCAACCATAGCTTTGGGATTCTACCCAAATGTAATGACTGCAACAGTGAAACACGAAGAACATAGTACAGTTGTGTACACTTACCATAAATGTAGATGTTTGAGTCCAGGTTACCCTCCCGCCATCCCCTTGTCATTCTGGAGTTTATCTTTCCTTCTCTATCTTCTACAACCTATGTAGTGTATTTGCTTGTAGATGAAGGTAAAGTTTATATTGATGCATGTATATATACATATATATTTTTGCTACCTTTTCGGGGGCACCTGACATCGGGCGCAAGAAAAACTAAAGAAAATGGCGTCGGCTGCATGTTTTATACCCCTGACAGCCTGACGTCATGGAAGAGGAGACAGCAACTGACGCAGGACCCAAGACTTTGGAATTCAGGCTGACTGAGGGCAACCTGCCAGCAGATTACCCAAATGTTATGACTGCAACAGTGAATACACTCGAACATCTACATTTATGGTAAGTGTACACAACTGTACTTTCCATAAATCTCAAAATGGTTTCCCTCAGGCACAAGGTCAACACTCCCCTAGAGGCAAACTGGGAGGATATAATGGAAGACGCCACCCTCGCGGCAGAGGAGGTCCGCAACACCAGGGAGATGATCATCCCTTCCATCGCCCCTGAGGGGTTGCCCGACTGTCCATCTCTGGAGGCAGTCGGGGGTTGTCTATCGCTGTACCCAAGCGCCTGGCTAAACATTTCGCAAAATCATTGGGTACATACATAATATCCAGAGGTTATCTGATCCCCTTTGTTTCTGATCCCCCAGTAAACTGGTCTCTACCAGACGTGCCACCCATTCAACTAGACCGTGCAGAATTAGAGGTCATCTCGTTGCTGCAAAAAAGTCATCCAAGAAGTCTCCACAGAGCAAATAGGATCCGGAACTTAACTCGATTCTGTTTAGTTCCAAAAAAGACAGGGGACTGGAGATCAATTCTAGATCTCAGCAGACTCAACAAGTCCATAAAGAAATCAAAGTTCTGAATGGTCACTCTGTAGTCGATATTTCCCTTTATCGGGAAAGACAGTTGAATGTGCTCAATAAATCTTCAGGATGCATGCTACCACATCAAAATGGACAGGTGCTCCAGGAGACACTTGGGCTTCCATCTGGGAGCCAGTCATTTTCAGTTCCGAACACTGCTCTTTGGCCTCACTACAGCCCCAGAGTGTTCACAAAATGCATGGCAATGGTAACGGCTCACCTGAGACGTCAAGGATTCCAGGCGTTTCCATACCTAGACGACTGGCTCCTCACTGCTGCCACCAAGCATCAACTCATTAGAACCAGGGACTAGACTCTATCCTTCTGCGCCAGTTTAGCTATCACAGTCAACCTAAAAAAAAATCAGCCTTTTCTCCTTCGCAGTACATTGTATTCTTTGGCTCAGAAATAGACACAACCATCATGTCAGCAAGTCTAACACCAGAAAGAGTAGAATCCCTACACAACCAAGTCAGATCCTTGTTAAACAGTCACAAAGTTCAGGCCAGGGTAGTCCTTCAAGTCCTAGGGACTATGGCTTCCTCCATTCTATTAGTTCCTCTAGCCCATCTGCACATGAGAGTACTTCATTGGCTACTATTTGCCCAATGGTCGATGCAGGATCTTCCCTTGTCTCATCAGATTCTCATCACAAACACTTGCAAGAAGGATCTGACATGATGGTTGCATACAGAACAACTTCCTTAGGTTGTCCACTTGTTCCTCCCCAAGAGAAAGCAGTTTTGACCAAGGACGCTTCCCAGATAGGGTGTTGGGGGGGGTATTATCTAGGAATGACAGTCCAAGGTACTTGGCAGAACCATGAGAAACTCTTGCACATCAATGTTCTGGAGATGAGAGCGGTGCTATATGCGTTGCAAGCACTTCACAGCTCTCTTCCCACCAGGACAATTGCAATTCAGTCAGACAACATGTCTTTTGTGTGGTACATAAGCAAGCAAGGGGAAACTAAATCTTACCTGCTTTGCCGAGAGGCCTTAAGAGTTTGGAAATGGGTGATGGACACTCAGCACTTTCTGGTAGCAACACACATCCCGGGGAAATCCAATATGATAGCAGACAAACTCAGTCGAGCAATTCTGATGCCTCACAAGTGGTCCCTGAATGCAGAAGTTGTGAAAGAAATCTTTCACAGATGGCGCCAGACTTGCTGCGACCTATTCGCCACACACCTGAACACCAAATGCAGCAGCTACGTTGCCCTAATTCCCTATCCGGGGATGGCACCCAGGGATGCTATAGTCCTTGATTGGCCATCAGGACTTCTTTATACCTTCCCACCTTTTCCTCTCATCCCAAAGGTAATATAGAAAGCAAAAGAGTTGAGGAGTACCCTGATCCTCATTGCTCCTTACTGGCCTTGACAAGTCTGGTTTCCCTCCCTGTGGCCCTACCTTTTGGAGGAACCGTGGATTCTGGAACCATCTCCAGACCTCTTGATTCATCAATCGGGGCAGTTCCATCCCACCATCTACACCCTCAAATTGACAGCATGGCTGCTCCAGTTCCACGAATAGCCAGGTGCGTTTCCCTCTCTCCTTCAGTCAAACACATTCTGATTTCTTCCCATTAGCCTTCCACTCGGAAGTTATACTCCAGCAAATGGAAAAGGTTCTCTATTTGGGCTGTAAACCAAGGCTTAGATCCCTATACAGCTCCTATAGAATCTATTTTGTCCTTCCTTGCGTCCATTTTTCATGAAGGAACTGCAACCACTACAGTCAGAGTTCAGTTAGCTGCCATGTCTAATTTCCATTTTGCCTTCATGGGAAATGTCACACTCTTTGTGCAAAACCTTTTTTGAAGGGAGTTCTCCTTCTCAGGCCTCCAATCAAACAAACATCAGAACCCTGGGACCTGAACTTAGTTCTCACATCATTAATTTCTGCACCCTTTGAGCCCTCTTCTTCATCTGATCTGAAATTATTATCCTGGAAAACACTATTCTTAGTAGCCATAACCTCTGCTAGGAGAGTCTCAGAACTGCAAGCTCTTACTATTCAACCTCCTTACATTATTTTCCACAAGGATAGAGTCTCACTCAGGACAAACCCTTCCTTTCTTCCCAAGTTATGCTCAGAGCATAATCTTAACACTACTATTGAGCTACCAGTGTTTTCCCCAAATTATTCTAATAAATCTGAGTACAGACTACACCAATTAGACGTTCACAGAATGTTCAGGTTTTGCCTACACAGGACTAAAGAATTCAGAAAATCAGATCAATTATTTGTTTCCTTTGTGGACAAAAATAAAGGCTTGCCTGTTTCTAAGGTTACCCTTTCAAAATGGCTTTCAGATTGCATTTCCTTTGCTTATCAGACTGCTGGCAAACAATTACCCAACAAACTAAAAGGCCACTCTACAAGGGCAGTATCTACTTCATGTGCCTTTAGATCTAGGCTCTCAATTTATACTATGTGTGCAGCAGCTACTTGGGCAAGACCACATATATTTGTCACTCATTACAAATTGGACTTGGCCTCCCGGGACAGGTCATCCTTTGGGTCCACTGTGCTAAAGAGTCTCTTCGCTTGAGCCACCCGGGATAAAGGTGCTAGGGATGCTGTCCCATCCAGCAAGAATTACAGCGAGTTAGGACTACATGACATAAAGAAGTTATGTACTTACCATAACGTTCCATGTTTGTAGTCCACCTCGCTTACATTCTTGCGTCCCTCCCCCCTGCCCCCTTCCTGTTCCTGGAGGATCTGGTGGACTATACTTATGCTATCTGACCTTGTTGTATTTGTTGTCCACCTGGCATGGATAATGTTACATAATGTTTTGTCTGTATGTACACAGTTTTTGATAGTTTCATACCTGTTAGGTACTTATTGCTTTCTTGCAAACAAGATCTGGGGTATTGCCGTGAGGCACCATGGGATAGGGGTTAGCCTTGAGCCAGTAAAAGCTCTCGAGCTTTAGTATCGACCGAGTCGGAGCCAAATATTGGCTCCGAACCCATCCAGTAAGAATGTAGGCGAGATGGACTCCAAATATGGAACTTTATGTTAAGTGCATAACTTCTTTTTCTGTTTAGCCTAGCACAATTTTTATATCTTGGGAAATAATATATAAATTCACTCTGAACCCCTAGTACTGAATTCCCATCTTCCATACAAAATATTTTCATAAATGTCTTCAAAAATCTACCCTCCTTTGTTATATTTTCCCTTCTGGGCTCCCCAGATACATATTCACTGCTGCAAATTGAATTACATTCCCCACCTATAATTAATTTTCCTTGCTGAAAGCTAATTATTTCTCCCATAATTTAGTTGGAATATAAATACATGCCAGTGTAATCCTCATCCCTTGCCAGTAGCCCCTTAGTACTACAAATCTATCATTGTTATCTTTTTCTCCTGTTCTATCACTATTGAAGCTCCTTTTGTAACTAATACAAGTACTCCTCCGTATTCTGCTGAAACCATCTTGAAAACCGTTCTTTATCAGATTCACATGTTCAGTTCTTTCCAAGTGTGTCTCGTAGCATACGTATTTCCACTCTACATTTTAAATATAGTTCGCTACTCTTTCTTTTTGGTATTTATCTGTAAGACCATTAATATTTAAACACATTACAGAAAGCATCGTTGTGTTTAAAAAGTTATTTCCACCTTGTATGTGTAACAGCATTTTGGTTAAGTGTCTAGTTCTAGCTTTTGTGTTACGTGCATACACTATTTGGCAGGTTAATCTTTTATACAGTTGTTTCTTGTCATATGCATTTGAGCCTGTGTCACTTCTTACAAAACTTTTTGCTTTATTGAAAACCCTCAAAAAAACTCCCACCCCCAATATCTCCTAAAACCTATTAACTTAATGGTAGCACACAAAACTGTGCACATCTTCAAATATTGAAGTTTCCTCATCCAAATAGGAGCAAGTATCACAAACTTACAGCCACACTGGTAGACTTTGGTTACCCTAAAAAAAGGTTATCCATGCTAAGATGCATGGTACAGCCTGTGCTTCTGCTAAGTGCTGTCTAGTTTTGTCTTAGCTTTATAGCTCTCCCAGATGGGAAATACTTAAATTCTTTCAGAAAACGTTATCCCCTAGCCATTTCTCTTTATCAGATTGTCTCCATGTAGACATGAGGAGCAGATACAGAATTTTACTAAGCATACATTTTATTTGCTAGAAAAGTTTTATAATATTTAATGTTCTTTTTCATTTACTTATTTTCTCATAAAACCTGTTACTAGATCAAGCTAATGGCGTTAATCCAGTCATTCCCCTTTGCAGGAATGAGAAAAAGTACAATTTTTCATCTGTCCTGCTCTTTTGACCAGTCTTTTCTTCTTCTTTTTCTTTTTACATTGCAGTGCCTACATTTCTTAAAACTGAACAAGGAGAAAGAAAGAAGGGAGAAAAAATTACATTAATATCCCCATTACAGTTAAGAATAACTGGGAAACATTTTTATAGTATGCAAAGAAAATCAAGCATTATAAAAAATTGTCTTCTTAACATAACTTTTTTATGTACATCTAACTTTCTCCCTCCTCTTTCTCTCTCCTAAGTCCTTTCCTGAACGTTATTGACATGAAGTAGGGCATATGCTTTAGAGTCCCCTACAGGTTTAACAAAGTCAGAAAAGTCCAGTATTTCCAGATTTTCTTGTTTCTTCATGTCTCATAAATATAATTATTTCTTTGCAATCCCACGTTTGTCAATTTCCAAATTACTGGTTTTATTCCAGTTCATCTCAATCTCCCAAATCCTGTCTCTGTTTCAGTTCCAGCGTACTCTTGATTCTTTTAGTCAACTTTTGTGCTTTTTTTCCTTCTCTCTAGCATTTTCTTTGAAACATTGGAAAAGGTTTCACTGGCACAGTCTGTCTGTGGTCTTTATTACCAGAAGAATAACACACAGAATCTCCTGTTTGACAGCTCACTTTTTGTTGGACAAACTGTTGTATTTCCTCTTTAGCATATACTGCATCAAAAAATGAATCTGATGTTGTCAGTATCATTCTTCCTCGAACTGTGGGTTTCAGATCCAACCTCAGATTCATCTCAGCCGCTTTCAGAAGCATAGGCTGCAAAGCTTGAGCTCCTCCTCTACCCATAATACCTCATTCTCCCAGATTACCTCAGATCTTCTTTGCTGCTCTTAGGACTTTTTTGTGCAGTTTTTCCTTTACATCTACTCTACCCTACATCTTAACTTGTGGTTCTGGTATATAACATAAACAAAGTCTTAGTTTAGTAGTTCAGCATCTGCTGGCTTGTTCTTAGTGGGAATTGTTTTTTCCCTGTTTCTTCCTTCTTCTTTCTTTTTCTTCATTCCTTCTTTTTTGTAGGATGTCTAAGAAGCCTTTAGGGTTCAAAAAGTGCACTTCCTGTGGGCACAAGATTCCCTTATCTAATACCCACAGGGAGTGCATATATTGTCTCAGCCCTGCTCACCTCAAAGCCTCCTGCTCCATCTATGAGGGGTTTCACTAAAGAGCACTGGTTGACAGGAGAAAAAACATCTCATTTTGAAGGGCCTTTTACCTCCTTCGGCCCCGTTTGCAGGTTATTCTTCTTCAGGGGCTCAAACCCCCCCCTCCAAGAAACATAAAGAAGACTGGGAATGCAGAAAAAGTTCACCAGGGAAATCTGCTTCCTCATCTTTGGAAGAGCCTCCAGCCAAGGCTCCTGAGGCATCTGATCCCAGACCCTCAGATCCGAGTAAGTCCACCCAGTCCTCTCCTTGGCTTCCAGCTCCTTTGCCTTCAGAACCTTATTCACCTACCACAGGGTCTCCCTATAAAGAGAGATCTCTGAAGATTTCTTCCAGGCCACCTTCCACAGCATCATCTGTCAGGTCTTCCCACAGCCTTTCAGAATCAAAGGTGGACAGATTGATGAGGCAGTTCCTTCAGATGCAGATCCAGATTGGGGTCTTACCAGCCCTGTCCCCTACTCGGACTGTGGGCAGACAGTCACCTTTTAGACCTTTTGCTCCTTCTCTGATCCGACCTACTGGTTCGGAGCCCTCAGATCTGAATGACCCAAGGGCGGAGGTAACCAAGTCGATAGTGAATCTCTCTTCGACGCTGGCACCTTCCCTAACTCACTCAGTCCCAACTGTGTTAGGGCAGAGCAGCTCTTGGAACTGAAGCCTCGATATCGGCTCCGAGGGGTTGACCTAGACTTAGATGTTTTTGGAGCCGTCACGTCCCCTCAGCACATCGGTGTTTGACAGCTCGGCCCCAGCTTCCCTCTCAAAGTGGCAAGGTTGGAGGGGCTTGAGGATCCTCTGTCCTGGTACTTTTGACTCTGGAAGGACAGTCTTTGACATCACTGGCCTATTCTGCTTTCAAAGTGATGGAGGGGTTCTCTCCATGCCCAGGAGATCCTCGACTCTCACTCTTTTGGATCTACTTCTCACCCCCTTGGAGAGTGTTTCTGAGACCTCACCACTGCCCCCCCCCCCCTCTGGACAGTCGGCCTAGCAAAGCCTTCAAGTACTTTCACGTTTGGATCCCCAGATCTCTTCTGACATCTCCCCAGCACCCCACTGAGAAGATTCCCCAAAAGAGAAGGTGCAAAAGGAGGCACCTAGATTCCCCAGAAGAATCCAAAGCAGAAGACACCAATTTTTAGGAAGGGGGACGGGTCCCCTAGATTTCTCCTGAGGATGTCTCCTTTGGAGATATCATGAAAATCCTGCACCTCAGAGGTGGATGGTTTTCCCAAAACCCTACCCCGGAGGAAACAGTGTTCTTAGAGGCTTTCGGGTCTGACCCCACTACATCTTGGGTGTCCCACCCTACTGATGCACTCACCAACCTGATATCAAGCAGGACATTGAAGGATCCGGATACTGTAGAACTTATCCCCAAGCATGCAGACAAAATCCTTAGTGCTCACTCTGACCAACCCCATTGGACTTAAGGAACCCCGGTAGATGCCATGGTTGCTGCGGCAGCCACCAAGAAGGAGCTGGCCCAAGAAAGCTCCATTATCCATCCCCTAACAGGGAGTTTAGTGCTATGGATGGATTCAGCAAGGGAGTTTACACCTCATCTACCTTCACCTTATGAGCCTTAAACTACCTTTCCCATTTTACTAGGCTATAGAAGGATTTAATCAAAGAACACTCTAGCCCAGTCCCAGAGTCCATATCTGATGAGAGGAAATACTTTTCCTCCAGATTGGCCACTCTAGAGTCAAATTCCAATGCGTTCATGAGGTTAATCTCCCATGCAGCGGAGGGTACCTCAAGGGCTGCTGGTTCCGGCATTGCCATTAGGTGACATCCCTAGATAGGGCTGTGTGACTTTGTGGAATCTTTCAAGGCATCTTTCATCAATGCCTCTTTTGAAGGATCGTTTTTGTTTGGGCCCACTGTTAGAGAGACAGTCTCCCATAGTGAGAAAGATGGAAAGAGCCTGTCTGCCATTGGAATCCGTTTTTTTTACCCCCTAAGATCTTTTCCAGGAATCCGTGGGGGTGGGGGGTGGGGGCGACAGTGGATCAAGAAATCTCAGGGTCCTTTTCAGGAATCTCAGGGAGAATATTCCCCCAGAGGCAGAGGGGGAAACTATTACAAATGATAGATGCCACCCACATGGCAGAGGGGGGTCCACAAAATCAAGAGTCTTGGGATTCCTTCTCGGACCGGCCCTTTCAGCATTCCTGAAAGGTTGTCCAGCTGTCCTTCTCTGGAGGCATTGGGGCGGTGCTTATCCTTGCATCCAGAAGCCTGGCTAGCCATCACAAATGATTGGTGGGTGTGAAGGATCATACCCACAGGATACTCCATTCCCTTTTCAAAACACCCGAACCAAAAAGCTCTCTCCTGGATGTTCCACCAAAAAGCTCTCTCCTGGATGTTCCACCCAATCAGAGAGGAGATCTCAAAGCTGCTCCAAAAAAAGTCATCCAGAAGGTCCTCCAGATAACTTGGATCAGGCATTTACTTGAGATTCCTTTTAGTACCAAAAAAAAGACAGGGGACCTCAGGCCCATTTTGGACCAGACATCCCTGAACAAGTCCGTAAAAAACAGAAAGTTCACGATGGTCACAATCCAGTCCATTCTGCCTCTTTTGAAAATGGACTGGATGTGCTCAATAGACCTGAAGGATGCGTACTACCACATCAAGATGGACAGGTACTCCAGAAGTTATCTATGCTTCAGGCTGGGAGCCAGTCATTTTCAGTTCAGAGCACTTCCCTTTGGTATCACCACACCTCCCAGAGTGTTCACCAAATGCATGGCAGTAGTTACAGCTCATCTCAGATTGCAAGGATTCCACGTATTTCCGTATCGTACCGAGACGACTGGTTTCTAACTGCTTCAACCAGGCATCTACTCATCTGAGCCAGGGACTGTCTGTTCCTACTAGCTCCTGCCTTGGGCATAATAATCAACATGCAAAAGTCTCAGCTACAGCCAGTTCAGAACATAGGCTTCATAGGGGCTTGTCTGGATACGTCCAAGACCTTGGCCTTCCTTACTCTAGATAAGATTTCCAAGCTAAGACTACATATCGGACAGATTTTGGCAATCCCAATTCCTCCAGCAAAACTAGTACTTGGGGCTCTGGGCTCTATGGCTGCCACCATAACTCTGTTACCAACAGCATCTCTACACATGTGAATTCTGCAGTGGATCTTAGCAGTCCAGTGGTCATTGCATCAAAACCCACTCAGCTGCCCAGTCAGACTATCATGAGTGCGCAAAGATTCTCTCCTCTGGTGGCTTCATTCCTTGGAGGTTCTTCAAGGATGCCCCCTTGGTCTCCCCCAAATGCCACATTGACCATGGATGCCACCCAGGTGGGGGTGGTGGTTTGCGCATTTCCTGGGTCAGATGGCCCAAGGCACATGGCACCTGCATATCAGCGTCCTGGAGATGAGAACGGTCCTCTTAGCATTGCAGGCATTTTCACAGCTTTCTTCCTGCAGGGACTATTGCAGTACAGACGGACAATATATTAGTAGTATGGTACATCAGCAGACAAGGGGAACTAAATCCTACCCCTTGTGCTGAGAAGCAATGAGAGTGTGGCAGTTGGTGATTTGTACCAGTGGCTTTCTGATTGCAGTGCACATTCTGGCGGAGTGCAACATTCTAGCGGACAGGCTCAGCAAATCTTAATGATGCCTCATGAGTGATCTCTGAATCAGTCTGTGGTGAACATGATCTTCCACAAATGGGTTCAGCCTTGCTGAGATCTCTCGCATTTCCCCACAACAACAAGTAAAGCAGGTTCTTCTCCTTGATTCAGGGACAGTCACCCAGGGATGCTCTGGTCTATGCTTGGCCTCCCTGATTACTGTACGCCATTCCGCCTCTGCCCTTGATCCTTCGATTTCTTCAGAAAGCTTCCAGGTTGAAGAGCAAAGTGATTCTCATTGCTCTCTTTTCTCCTTGGCAAATCTTGATCACCTTCCTTTGGTTTCATCTGATTTGTCCTCCATGGATGCTCAAACCATGTCCAGATCTGCTGTCCCATCCATCAAGGAAAATCTACCCCTATCTCACAAGCCTGAAACTAACCATATGGTTTCTCCAATTCTGATGATGGCTAGGTTTGCCAGGCTTTCATCCCCAGTCCAAAACATTCTGATTTCCTCCCATAAATCTTCGACTAGGAGAATCTACAAGAGCAAATGGAAAAGATTTTCTGTTTGAACTGAACAGCGACAGTTAGAAACTTTCACCGCTCCTATTCCAGCAGCTCTAGATTTCCTTGCTGATATTTTTTATGAGGGGGACAGTCATTCCACTATAAAAGTACAATTGGCAGCCATTTCAAATTATCATGTTGTTGTTGTTGTTGTGTCTTTCAGCTTTTTCCCGGTTAGGGGTCGCCACAGCAGAACTCCGGTCCGCTAATGATTGGTAGTTGATTTTTACGTGCCGAGTTACCAGCCCTGACGCACAACCTTCAACGAAGGTACGCCCATTCACGCATGTCTCCACGCAGAAGACGCTCTAGCTGAGAATCGAACCGGACAGCGCTTTACTGTGAGGCGACAGTGCTACATTGGAGAAAATTCATCATCTTTAGCCTCATCCAAATTGTGTAAGGCTTTTCTTAGAGGTATTTTCCTTCTTCGTTCTCCTGTTAAAGATCCAACGCCTCCTTGGGATCCAGCTATGATCTTACACACCCTAGTTCATCTTCCTTTTGAACCTTCAGCCAAAGTAGACTTGAAATTTTTGTCACAAAGAAGAGTAAGAATTGCAAGCTCTGTCCTACAAATACCTCTACTTAATCTTTCATAAGGACAGAGTAACATTACATACTAATCCATCCTTTCTACCCAAAGTTGCGACTAAGAACAATGTAAACCAATCTGTCAACTTATCAGTATTTTCCCTATTTCGAGAACAAAGGGGAATATACTCTTCAGCTGTTGGATGTTCATAGACAGTTAAGTATTTTTTGCAGACAGAACTAAATCTTTCAGGAAATGTGACCAGATTTTTGTATCTTTTTTGGATGTCAAAAAAGGTAAACCTGTTGCTAAGACCACCTTAACTAAATGGTTAAGGGACTGCACTTCATTTGTGTATGAATTCAGAGATGTTTCTTTACCTCAGCGAATAAAGGCTCATTCTACTAGATCAGTGGCAACTTCTCAAGACTTTTGAGCTAAAATTTCGATTGATGATGTTTGTTCGGCTGCCTCATGGTCAGATTCTCACACCTTCATTTCCCACTACAAACTGGATGTTGTGTCCAGAAATAGAGCTGCTTTTTTTCTGCAGTGCTCTGAAATATCCTTCCATGAAGTCCACCTTGGGTTATTGTAGCTGGGGATGCTGCCCCACAGGTTGAGGAAGAATGAAAATGACAACCTCTTTCCCCCGGTCCCTAGGGTAAGACCTGACTGAACCTCTGTTCCTTGTTGAGCTTCTGTTCTTTCTTTACTCTTTTTTAGTAAATTTTCATAGTTTTTGTTCATTGTATATATTATGGTGTAATTTCTAAACATGGTAGCAGCAAACTCAGTTTGAGGTAATTGGGGGGAATGCGGCATTATTGGTAGAGGAGGAGCTTGAGCTTCAGAGCCTAAGCTTTTGAAAGTGTCTTGAGTTGGATCCGTGGTCAGATCCAAAACCCACAAATCGAGGAAGAATGAAAAAGGAAAACACAGATGGAATGTTATGGTTCTTTTTTTGCTACTCCAGGAAAGAATATTTTGAAGATAGCTGGGTACAGCAGTTTGAATCTCGTGCCTGCTTCACAACATTCCATGAATAGTTGGAATAAATTTACTCCTCTTCTGCCTGGTATATACAGTAAGTAATCATTCTCCACAAAAGCTTTGCTCTCTCTTAGTTTGTCCTTCTGCCACAATTTTGTCAAAATCAACTGCTCCTGCTGGTAAGACTGCATCTTTACTATTAAAGGTGTAGGTTGCTGTCTCATAGCAAGATTTAGAGCATACACACGATGTGTGCTTTCAAGTAACACTTCCTGCTGTGGAATACCACTCCAGATGCTTATTTGCGCTTTCATAAAATTAATACAGTCTGTTTCTTCCAGCTTCTCTAATACAGCAGAAAACCTCAGGTTTTCCCTATGTGGTCTGTCCTCCAATTCTATTATTTTTTTGAAACATCTCTTCTTGAGTAGTCCTCATATTCAGCCAACCATTTCTTCATTTCGACCTCTGATTTTTGCAGTTTTGTCACCTGTCACATCATCTGAATATCTGTTTAAAGATTCTACCATTTTTTTCCAGCCTTTTTTTTTATTTGAGTCGATATACTCCATTAGTGTGTTTATTTTAATCAGGTATGTGTGCATGTCCTATACTTTCCTCTAGGTTACTGGAAGTCATGTCTGGAACTTGCACTGCTTTTTGCTGAACAGCTGCAGTACTCAAAACCACCACCGTAACAGGTACAAGCATGCAAAATCTGAAGGTAATGCTACTCAATGCTAGAAGTCTAAACCTCAAAATGTACTCTCTCGAGGCACTCCTAAAAGTGGAGAACATCGATATCTGTGCAGTAACTGAGACCTGGTTCAAGGCTCCAGAGAGCACCCCTTCAATACCAGGCTACAACTCTTACCACACTTTTCGGCCACCAAACTAGGACCGAAACACTAAAAGTGGAGGAATGTCGATATTCACCAAGAATATTCACACCACCAAGCTAGTTGTCCTACACAAAGCGTCTGAAATTCTCCAGGTGCAACTAACACTAGGTAAGACTGCAATCCAAATTATAGCTTGCTACAGATCCCCCACCATGCCCCAAGATTCTCACTACACCTTTCTAAACATACTGGAAAATATTAAGATAGAACCAAACACCCTAATACTGGGTGATTTTAACTACCCTGCCATTAACTGGGAAAACCACTTGTGTACCAACACCTTTGCCCAATGGTTCTTGGAATTCATAAATTCCAACACCCTGGATCAACTAATTCATAGTTCCACCAGGGGCTCCAATATCCTAGACCTGGTCATTACCAACATGGGAAATCAATGCTCCACACCTATGGTCACCCCCTCGTTAGTCAAGTCTGACCATAAGCTAATCACCCTTAACATCCACATCCCACCCCCACCCCCCAGTAAGGAAACCTCCATAAAAAACTTCTCCAAAGCCAACTTCATGCTACTCAAGTCAGAAGTGACAAACTTCATGACGCAGACGGGAACTGAAAGTTCAACTGCTGAATCCTACACTAAGGCACTGTACGAGCACATCCACTCATGCATGAATCGTGCCATCCCAAATAGACCCAAGATGCTGCCTTCCAAAAAAAGGAAGCCAATCTGGTGGTCCCCTGCCATAAACAAACTTTACAACAAAAGGAAGAAACTGTTGTAGAAAAGAGGATAATCCCAGGATGCAAATAACTCCCTTACCAGCCTCAGTAAGAAACCGAGATCCCTCATAAAATCCTCCAAAGCTAGTTACGAAAATAAAATTGCCAAAGATTCCAAAGACAACCACAAGGCATTCTATAATTATGTCAAGAATCTAAATGGTAATGCTCAGATCTGCTCTGAGCTAAAACAGAATGGCATTAAATATACTGATCCCAAGGATATTGCCAATATCCTGGCAGATTGATTCAGTGCCAACTTCACCCCCTAAGTGCCCCATCTCAATACGGGAATATTACCAAATTCCGGTAATAACGGGCACACAGGTAAACAACGCACTCTTCAAAGCTAAGAATACAACATCCATGGGACCAGATGACATCCCGGGTTGTGTACTACATGAACTACAATATGAACTGGAACTACAATATGAACTGGCACCTCACCTAAGTGTCATGTTTAATCATAGCCTCACCTCAGGTTTCATGCCCACTGAGTGGCGCAGAGCTGCAGTTATCCCACTCCACAAGGGGGGATCCACCTTGGATCCCGGAAACTACCGTCCCATCAGTCAGACAAGCTTCATCTGCAAGGCCATGGAGCGTATTATCATGGAACCTGTAAACAAAGACATTGGCAACCTTCAAACACTGGACCCCACCCAGTTTGGGTTTGTGAAGGGCCAGTCTTGTCTCCTGAACCTGATTGACTTCTTCGAATCAGTCTCCAGAGCCATGGACGAGGGTAAGGTGGTTCATACAGCCTATCTAGACCTTGCCAAGGCCTTTGACACCATCCCCCACTGTGGAATCATAGATAAACTTACTAAGCTGGGCATTAATCCCTACATCACCCAATGGATTGCTAACTGGCTTACTGACAGAACCTACACTATAAAAGTAGCCGACTCTAAATCCAGCTCCAGACAAGTGGAGTACCTCAGGGTTCAGTCCTGGGACCGCTCTTGTTTGGCATCTACTTCTCTAAAGTACAAGCCAACCCTAAGGGACTCTGGCTAACAAAGTTCGCAGATGACTGCAAACTGGGAGCCATTATTGAATCGCCAAATGATGTGGACACTCTACAAAAGGGCCTTACAGAAACAGATGCTTGGTGCCAGAGCCATGGGCTCAAGCTCAATGCCAAGAAATGTATAGTTATCCCCTTTGGGAAAAAACATGTACCCGTGAATTACCATATATGCGGCAGTACACTAAACACCAAAAGTGTGATAAGAGACTTAGGGACGCAGGTGGACAGTGGTCTCACCTTCGATAAGCACATTGCCACAACAGTCAGGAAATCCTTCTATGTGGCACACCTCATCACTAAGGGCTTTTCAGCCAGAAAAAATGAGGATGTTAAGTTGTCAATCTCGCCTTCATTCTTGCTGGATGGGTTCGGAGCCGATCCTCGGCTCCGACTCGGCACTTTCTTAGCTTGAGAACTCCTTTTACCAGCTCGAGGCAACCCTATATCCCATGATGCAAGGCGGGACTACCTCAGATCTCGTTTGCCGCTTAGCGAAAGAGGTCTCCTTTTTGCCAGCTGAGGTAAGTTGAATTTCAAAAAGCTTAGTCAGGGTTTTATATCTCCCTTGTTCCCTTTTTATAGTGTGTAGTATTTCTACAGCCCACCCTATTTCCCCATATAGTTAAAAACTTTTTGTTTTCATAAAAAGCTAAAGTTTAAAAAATTTTCAGTTAGGCCTAGGCCCCCTTTCTTAATCCCTTTCTGTGTGTCTGTGTTTGTTGGGATTATTTGTGTGATTGTTTGGGGGGTGTGTGTGAGTTTTATTTCTTTGGACTATGTCTAAGGAAGGCAAGGTCTCAGGCTTCAAGAAGTGTGACTCGTGCTGTCAGAAAATGTCTCTGACAGACGGTCACACTTCTTGTGTGTACTGCCTGGGGCCTTTGCACCTGCAGGACTCCTGTGCTTTGTGTCACTCTTTTAGCCAGAGAGTCCTGCAGGAAAGGAGGAATAAATTGATCCTCCGTGGCTTACTAAAGCCAGAAGGTTCTCCCACTAAAACTGAGTCTTCTAAACCTTCTAAGCCTCCGAAGGTTCAGGCTACAGCTTCCAAGCCTTCTCCGGTGGCTCCGACTCCTTCGGAGTCGAGATCGGCTCCGGCTGGAGCCGAACTTTCTTCTTCTAGTATAGTAGTGTCGGTTCCGATCGGTTCCGACACCCAATCTACTGTTGCCTTGTCGGCTCCGGCTGGAGCCGACATATTATCTAGCATCGGAGCCGAGAAGCCTTCGGCTCCATCTGGGACTCGGGGGACGTCGGCTCCGATGACTTCGTCCAGGAAGAGATCTCGGTCCCCTTCGTTGGAGAGTATCCATTCGGCTCCGGGGTCTCCTCTTTTTTGTTGGAGCGGAGTCATCGGAGCCGATCTTTGAGATCTTCCAGGCTGTCTGTCCACGATTTAGAGAGGGTGGTAAGCAGGCTGTTGAAGTCGCAGGCACTAGCCCAAATGCTCCATAGCCCATCTCAGCAGACTTCGGCTATTGCTTTACCCCTTGAACTTCCTCCTCAGACTCCCCTCCAGAGTTCGGTGCCGGAGTTTCTCGGGACAGCGACCGTGTCGGCTCCGGAACCGATACATCCCTCTTCGGCTCCGATCTTTTCCATGAGACCTTCCTTGGAGGGATCCGGTCGTCAAGTTTCCCTTGTCGGCTCCGAGGGGCTAGTGGCATCGGACCCTTGTCCGACCCGCTCTCCTCTCGGGCTTCGCTTTGGTAAGCTCGGCACCGACATCAGCCTCGAGCCTTCCTCTCAGTGGAGCCGGGAATTCCTATTTCCTCGAACGGGAATATTCCGGCCTCCCGGGGAGGGGAGCCTTTGAGGTGATGAGGAGTGTCCTGGCACCTGAGCCAGGTCAACGGTCCATCCCTTTAGCTCCTCCCTCTTCGGTGCCTGTAGACTCCTCTTGCCAGCCTCTTGCTCCCAGGCCCAGGGATCCATCGCCCCAGGTTTCCCCATTGGGAATATCTTCCTCTTCCGAGGTTTCTCCTGATCCTGCAGGGGAACCTCCTCGGAAGAGGACGTGTAAGAGGAAACACACAGACTCCCCTGAGTCTACTACATCTGATACCGACTTAGATGAGTCGGAGGGTTCCTCGGTCCCCCTCTGAGGATGTCTCTTTTCAGACATCCTTGAGCTCTTCAAACAGAGGGGGAATTGGCCCTCCATTGACCCCTCCGAGGATGAGTCGGTATACCTGGAGGCTTTTGGATCCCGACCCTCCACCTCCTGGGTGTCTCCGCCTTTCGACCCACTTATGCAGGTAGTGGCTCGGAAGGCGTGGGCAGCTCCAGATTCTGTGGAACCGGTTCCCAGGAGACCATCCAAGTTTATCACGGCCCCTGCAGACAAGCAGTTTCTTTCCAAGGGCGTCTCTGTGGATGCTATGGTGGTGGCGGCGGCCACCAAGAAGGAACTTGCGGATCCTTCAGTACCTGTCCATCCTCCTAACAAAGATTCTAGGACCATGGACAGGTATGGAAAGCGGATGTTTTCTTCAGCGACCTTTGCTATGCGCTCGCTGAACTACCTTTGTCACTTCACCAGGCTTCAAAGAGATATTCTCAAGGAACTAGGTGAAGCGGTCCAGGATCCTTCTGCTGCTGGGGCTCAAGAAAAGATTGCCTCACAGCTAGCAATCCTGAATTCCTTAACCAACTCCTCCATGCGGCTCATATCCTATGCAGCCGATGGAGCGAGCAGGGCCGCAGGCACAGGAGTGGCTCTTAGACGTCAAGCCTGGATGCGGCTTTGTAATTTTGCGGACCCCTTTAAGGCGTCCTTCACCAACACCCCCTTTGACGGTTCGGCTTTGTTCGGACCTCAGGTGAAGGAAACCTTGACAAGGTGTGAGTAGGACGGCAAAACTCTTTCTGCCGTTGGAGTCCATTTTTCCACCCCTTCTAGACCCTACCCCAAGGGTCAGAAGGGAGGAAAGATGTGGTTCCGCAAAGCCCAAGGAACAGCGCCGGACACACGTGGGCAGTTTACCCCCAGAGGCAGAGGGGGTAACAATAATAAACGCCACCCTAGGGGCAGAGGGGGTCCTCAGAACCAGGGCAACAGGGAGTCTCTTCCTGAGAAGCCCTTTCAGCATGCCTGAGGTGTTGCCCGACTGTCCACCCTTGGAGGCAGTCGGGGGAAGGATTTCACTGTACCCAGTAGCCTGGCACTCCCTTTCACAAGATATGTGGGTACAGTCGATAATATCCGAGGGTTACAAAATCCCCTTCGAAAGGTATCCCGTACCTCATCAATCCCTTCCAGATATCTCACCTGGTCAAAGGGATTTGGCAGAACAGGAGGTTACAAAGCTCCTACAAAAAAGAGCCATCCAGACTGTTCCAGCAGACCAAGTAGGATCCGGCGTCTACTCCAGATTATTTTTGGTCCCCAAAAGGATGGGAGATTGGAGACCTATACTAGACCTAAGCAATCTAAACAGATTTGTCAAAAAGGCAAGATTCCGGATGGTCACGCTTCAGTCCATTTTACCCTTTCTGGGCAAGGACAACTGGATGTGCTCGATAGACCTTCAGGTCGCGTACTATCACATAAAGATACACAGACGCTCCAGGAGGTTTCTCCGCTTTCGGCTAGGGACCAGTCATTATCAGTTCAGAGCCCTGCCCTTTGGCCTCACTTCAGCCCCCAGAGTGTTTACCAAATGCATGGCAGTGGTCGCAGCTCACCTGAGACGTCAGGGATTCCAGGTGTTTCCTTATTTGGACGACTGGCTCCTCTCCGCCACCACCAGGCATCAGCTTCTTCAGACCAGAGACTACACTCTGCAGCTTTGCAAAAGTTTGGGAATTTCAGTGAATTTCAAAAAATCTTCTCTGCGGCCTTGCCAATCTATCACCTTTATAGGCGCAGAATTAAACACCGTCAAGTTGTCAGCCAGACTAACAAATCAGAGAATTCTGGACATCCAAAAATTGCTCAATATTATTGCAGAGCAGCAAAGTCAAAGCCAGATTGATTCTAAAAGTTCTAGGTCTTATGGCTGCGGCCATTGTTCTTCTACCACTGGCTCGCTTCCACATGCGTCTACTACAGTGGATGTTATTCACTCAGTGGTTGTTCCACAGTCTTCCAATGAAACACGAAATCTTAGTCACACAATCGTGCAGAGCTCATCTGAACTGGTGGATATCTTCCCCTCTCCTTCACCAGGGCCGACCATTTGTTCCCCTCCTCCGCTTGCCACAGTCACTACGGATGCCTCTCTGATCGGGTGGGGGGGCATTATCAGGGCAGGATGGTCCACGGACGTGGCAACCCATAGAATACCATCTGCACATAAATGTCCTGGAGATGAGAGCGGTGCTGTTAACGCTGCAAGCCCTCAACGACTTTCTTCCCAAGGACTATTGCAGTGCAAACGGACAACATGTCCGTGGTCTGGTACATCAACAAGCAGGGCGGGACCAGGTCCTATCCTTTGTGTCGAGAAGCTCTCAGACTTTGGCAATGGGCAATCTCCTCTCATCGGTTTCTGATAGCAACGCACATCCCCGGCAGGTCCAACCTCTTGGCGGACAGGCTGAGCAGAGCCATTCTCATGCCTCACGAGTGGTCTCTCAATCAATCTATTGTGGACCAGATTTTTCTGAAGTGGGGCACACCTTGTTGCGATCTTTTTGCTACTCCCCAAAACAACAAGTGCCCCGACTTCTTCACCCTTTTTCCCCTACCAGGCCAACCCCTGAGAGACTCTCTAACCCAGGATTGGCCCCTGGGACTTCTTTACGCCTTTCCTCCCTTTCCCTTGATTCCACAAGTCATTCAGAAAGCCACCGTTTTGAGGGCCAAGTTGATTCTCATTGCCCCTTACTGGCCTCGACAAGTTTGGTTCCCGACTCTGCATCGTCACCTCCTGGTGCGACCTTGGCATCTGGACCCAGTTCCAGATCTTTTGATCCACCAGTCGGGTCAACAGCACCGGGCCATTCATTCTCTCAACCTCACTGCTTGGTTGCTCCACTTCCTTCCCTAGCCAGGCTTCCTGTGATCTCTGATCCTGTCAGAGATATTTTAGTAGCTTCTTTGAAGTCGTCCACCAGAACCGTGTATGCTAGCAAGTGGCGACGTTTTTCCCTTTGGGCAATCTCCAGGCACATTGATCCTTTTACTGCTCCTGTGCATTCTGTTTTAGATTTCCTGGCTGAAGTTTTCCAGTCAGGATCTTCTTCTTCAACAGTCAAAGTTCAACTGGCGGCTATCTCCAAATATCATGTTGGCTTACAAGATCATAACATTATGTCACATAGGCTATGCAAAGCCATAGGCTATGCAAAGCCTTTCTGAGAGGAGTTTTTCTTCTGAAGCCGCCAATAAAACATCCTCCTCCACAATGGGATCTGAATTTAATGTTAGCATCCTTGATTTTACCACCCTTCGAACCGTCTGCCTCATGTTCCTTGAAGTTATTGACCTGGAAAACTATATTCTTACTGGCTGTCACTTCAGCAAGAAGGGTTTCCGAAATTCAAGCTCTCTGCATCCGTTCCCCTTACTTGGTTTTTCACAAGGACAGGGTATCCTTAAGAACGAACCCTTCCTTTCTCCCCAAAGTTGTTTCTCAAACTAATATTAATCAATCCATCGATCTACCAGTCTTTTTCCCAAATTATTCTGACAGAGCTGAACAAAAGCTACATTTTTTGGATGTCCATCGTCAGCTCAGGTACTATTTGCATAGAACTAAACAATTCAGGAAATCAGACCAATTATTTGTCTCCTATGCAGAAAACAGGAAAGGTCTCCCAGTTTCTAAAGTGACCTTATCCAGATGGTTGTCCTCCACAATTTCTTATGTTTATTCGCTTAGAGGCAAGCAACTACCTTCTAAACCGAAAGCACACTCAACCAGGAGTCTATCCACTTCTGCAGCCTTTCAGGATAGACTACCCATTGATACCATTTGTGCAGCAGCTACTTGGGCCACTCCTCATACCTTTGTCTCTCATTACAAATTAGATTTGGCCTCCAGAGACAGGGCCAGTTTTGGTTCCACAGTTCTCAAGAGTCTGTTCCATTGAGCCACCCGGGATACAGGTGCTAGGGACGCGGTCCCATCCAGCAAGAATGAAGGCGAGATTGACAACTTAACATTTAGTAGTTATGTACCTACCATAACGCTCCATGTTAGTTGTCTTCTCGCCTTCTTTCTTGCGTCCCTCCCTCCTTCCCCCTAGCCTGGACAGATCTTGAAGAGTTTCCTCTTCTCAGGTTGTTCCCTCCTGAGTCTTCATTAGAAGAATCCTTTGTTAGGAATTTTTGTTTTCCTAGTTCTACTAGGTTTCTCCTTAGCAGGGTATGTTAGCTACCAAACGAGATCTGAGGTAGTCCCGCCTTGCATCATGGGATATAGGGTTGCCTCGAGCTGGTAAAAGGAGTTCTCAAGCTAAGAAAGTGCCGAGTCGTAGCCGAGGATCGGCTCCGAACCCATCCAGCAAGAAAGAAGGCGAGAGAAGACAACTAACATGGAACGTTATGGTAGGTACATAACTTCTAATTATTGTCCCACTGTACTCATCCCTCATTAGACCCATTATAGAATACAACGCCCCATTTAGTATGTACCTCTCAAGACATCTGCAACAGGTGGAAAGGCCACAGAAATACCTCACTAAAAGAATCAAGGGCCTAAAGCAGATGCCCTACGCTGACCGCCTTAAAAAAACTCCAGCTATACTCTGTCACATATTGTCTACTCAGAGGCAATCTCTGCTTAACATACAAGGCCATGTCAAACCCAGAGCTGTTGGACATGCTACACTTAAAGAAATCCCAGTCCCTCAGAGCCACATGCTCCAAGGATCTAAACCTTGTCATCAAAATAAACAAAACATGCTGGAGGGATAGGTTCCTGACCCAGAGACTCCCCAGACTGTGGAATGGATTGCCCATACATGTCAAGCAGAGTGCTTCTTTGGCCCTCTTCAAAAGGAACCTTGATGATTGGATGGGAGAAAGGAAATTCACCCCGGGGATCACGTCAGTCACCCTTCTAGACAGGGTTCCAGGGAAGTAAATAGTGTGGGAAGAAATAGCCAGGGAATTGTTATGGCTAGGCTTGTATAGGCCCTAGGGCTGATACCCTAATACCAAGCTATGAACCTACTCTTCCCACTCTGTTTTTTCTTCAACTTTTGTAGCCGATTTTCCTGTAGGTCCTCTGTATTTCCTTTTTTCCTGGCATCCAGGCAGTGCACTTATAGCCAGTTACTGAAATTTACCCAGAAGTAAAAGTCCACTGGCTTTTTCTGCTGAGTTTCTGTTTTCACAATGGGAGAGCTAGAATTGAGCTATAAGTCCATGTGTAGCCGTCTTGCATACCCAAGTAATTTTTGAAATCTAAGTAGTACTTATTTTTTTCTGGTGTATGTCTTATTAATTTTGTGATTTCAGCAAAGTTTTTTTTTTTAAGTTATGTGCATATTTGTGCTTTACTGGTGTGCATGTATTGGTGCAAGAGTCAGTGTCATATAATTCTTGGAGAGTCTCTTGAGCAGACTGGTTTGTTCAGTAGTATCCCAGATATTGCATCGTTTCCTTATCATAACTGTGCCTGTTTTCTAGTTTTATATATCGTTTCATGCTCTATTTTGTGTTATTTCATTCAGCCTACAAAAAAATAAAAAAATAGTAAGATAGGTAATGAGTAAAGTAGACTGGTTGTGAAAACTGGTGTTTTTTTGTCGTTAAGAATTTTGTTTCTGTGTTCATCCTGTTTTTATTGAAGTAGTACTATTGTAGCAATACACCATGTTGAGTATTTTTGGAGTGAGCAAAAGATTTATTAGGAGGAATTTGTATCTTTTGTAAGTTGCAGTTTTATTCTCTGCCTTTGAGAAATTCGGAAGGGTAGATTAGCAGTTTACAACAAAGTTTTCAGTAAAAGAAGTTTAGGATATTGTATTTTTATACTTTTATTTTGTTGTTGGTTATGAAGCAGATAAATATATATGTACATTGTGCCATATGGTAAACTGCTATTTAATTTCAACTGACTTCTCAAGGGGTTTTAAAAGTTGCCCGTGACTTAGCAGGGGAATTTGTTTCTCTCTAGCAGCATAACATGATAGCTTGTAAATTGCAAATCTTTTTTAAGAACAGGTTGACATTTATAAGCTGTCATAGTGACCATTTATAGGCAATCTGTAAACTATCTGTTCTTATTAAAGATTTATCTTTTTAAAAGTATAACATTTGGTTTGAGCTGATACAAAATGTGCTTAACCAACAATTTCTAAGTCAAGATTTATTTTTTTGTTAATGTTTATCCACCTGTACAAGTTGATGGTTTGGGCACGTGTTCCATTAACCCCCACCCTTGCTAAGTGATGTGTGTCTGTTCATAAGTTTTTCTTTTTCCTTGGTACTACTGATTATAGTCAGTACCCCCACCACAATATGCACACACTGACACCACCCTGGACTTAGAGGCTCACTAGCTTGCCTAACTCTGTTGGATTAGATTCTTAGGTGCTTTTCCCTTTAAGCCCTACTCCCACTGATGTGCTGGGTTATATCAGAAGAGAGAGAATGCAATGGAGTTTCAAAGGAAATGTCTCCACCTTTCTTTGAAGCTTTCCACAGAAGTTCAGCCCTGTACTTTCCAGCACAGGTTTACCAGTGTGGCAGTACTATCATCGCTGGTGCCTTTGCTTCACCCAAGCTGTTGAAGGGAACGTAACTGATAGACTAGTGGGAATGAAGTGTTACTTGGACACAGGTGAATGAATGCCTGTATGTCTCAGTACATGTAGTTGAAAATAGCATGTTTCTCAATATCATCTTCATTATCTAAACTAGAAGATGATACATGTTTCATTGGTTATAGTCCATGTGAAGTGGACTTTTAAAAGCCATTGCATTTATTTGATGAAAGCAGCGGAGTACCGCACATAAGTTGATTTTACATTCACACCAGAACTACAGCAAACCCTCCTACCACACCACCCCCGTTAGAGGTGAGCAGTCTCCGACTCATCATTGCTCTTCCACACGTACCATTTCCAGTAGGTGCCTGAGAAGCTACTCAAATTCTATTTACTTGGATTGTTGTCAACCCTCTACACCAACGGAGCTGATGCTGTGTATCCGTAAGGTTTTGCTTGTGCACATCTGCCTGCTAAACTCCTGTGGATTTAGGAATGTAAGCTTGAAGTACATATATTGCAACTTACTTTTGTTAGACTCCCTTTAGACCCAAGAATCTTTTTGTCTGTTTTTAGTGACTTGCTTAAATTCACTTGGTTTGGAATTAGAAGTTACTGAGATTTGTAGAAGTCAGACCAGTTTAGCCCATTTACATTTTGAAATGCTAAGCTGTTCTGCTAGTCATTTACCAGTCTGCTGTTTAAATTCTATAATTGGTTGTAAATGTCTTGCATCCATGAGCTATGCTACCGTTAAGTGCCTCTTAAATGCAGATTATGCATATATCCTATCCCTGCTTAGCACAAAGAATTACCCTGTAAAAAGCTGCTGTGAAGTACGAAATTTCACTTGATATGTATTGTGTGAAGTTGTGAATGGAGATAAGACTGGTTCCTGAATTAATGATTTGTGTAAGACTGGTTCCTGAATTAATGATTTGTGTGGTATGAGTCATCCTTTTAGATTAAGAGGTGATGTAATGGGGCTTGTGAGTAGGATGAGGTCATTCCAGTGTGTGAGCCTCACATGCATTCCTGTGCTGTTGAGCATTCAGATAGTGACAGATGTCCTTGTAGCTGTGCAGGTAATAGTAACAGCTTGTCTTAAAGCAATGCAGATTGATTTAATTTAAAGATTTCTTAGCACTGAATCAAAATCATTCACTTACACACTCTAAATTTAATGTTTGAACACTCTTACCTTTCTGTACCATCACTGAGGGGAAAAAGCATGTACAATTTTTGAAGCATTTATTTTTGAGCAATTTGCTAATCTTTTTCGCAGTTGCTCTTGGTGTATTGATTTTTTATGTGCCCTCTGTATAAGAGGAGGATTAGGGTTGTAATTAGTATTTGTGTCTGCACAGTCAGTTTATCATGTGCAGCTTTGTGTAACTGTTAGCCTGTACGTGGAATGATTGGGTATGCTAAGAAATGCTTCCTCAAAGAGAAAGCATCTGTGCACGCTTTCTGGTTTAAAATTATTACTCTAGGGTATGCAAGCTATTGAAGGGAGGTAAATGACAGTATAATGGGAATAACTTGTTACATGGACACAGATGAATGCCTTTGTGGCTCAGTACATGTATCTGAAAGTACAAACCCAGTTACTCGATATAATCTCCATTATTTAAACTGGAAGATGATTTTAGGTTTCCTTTGTTATAGTGCATGTAAGTAAGGTGTACTTTAAAAGGTGTTGCATTTAATTGATGAAAGCAGCAAAGTACCACACACAAGCTGATTTCATGCTCACGGAGGAACTACAAGCACACGACAGAAGAAAAACATGTGGCGTGTATCTAGATCAGAGCTTCTTCTTATATATGATAACAACAGGTGATTAGAACTGAAGCCTTGATTGTAGTCAGTCACCTTATCAATTGGCTTAGTATGTGAAAGCTAAGTCAATGACTAGTGAAGTATTACTGATGTCATGGGAATGCCCTTCCCTTGCAGATGTATGTCAAGGTATCTATCAGATGAGTGCTTCTTTCTAGCATTTGCTTCTGTAATTATCGTATTCAGTTGCTAGTTATGGTTTGTGCTGTGCTTGGCAGAAATAACAGCTGAAATAATCTAAAGTGTGTTAACCACGATTTTCAGTGGAGTTGTGATGTTATGTAGGTGCATACCAGCAACATTTGCATTGGTGTCATCCACATTCCTTGGCTTTATGTCCTCAGGTGAATCAGGCTATATGTTTTTTCACTAGCTCAGTTGGGGCAAGGATTGAATACTTACACTCTGACTTGTACTATATCCAAGCCTTGAGTATTCCCCCAGCTGATGTTTCCTAATAGGTCTGTCAAGTAACTAAATCCTGAGTTTGGTTGAAGTTTCTACTTTCATATTTTTTAATGACTGCCTGTTGTTCAGGAACTGATAGATAATTACAGTACGCCTTACTTACATGTTCTCATCCAGGAAAAAAGAGGTCATTGTTACCCTCTACTCATCACTCATTAGACCCATTATAGAGTCACTTCCTTTGGAATGTACCTCACAAGACATCTACAGCAGCTGGAAAGGCCACAGAAGTACCTCACAAAGAGGATTACAGGACTCAAACAAATGCCCTACACTGACCGCCTCAAAAAACTCCAGCTTTACTCCGTAGCATATCGCCTACTCAGAGGTGATCTCTGCCTAACATATAAAGCTATGTCAAACCCAGAGCTGTTGGACATGCTACACCTAAAGAAATCCCAATCCCTCCGAGCTACACGCTCTAGGGGCCTAAACCTTGTCACCACAATAAACAGGACATGCTGGAGGGATAGATTCCTATCCCAGAGACTTCCCATACTCTGGAACAGGCTACCCATCTATGTCAAGCAAAGTTCTTCATTAGCACTCTTCAAGAAAAATCTTGATGAGTGGATGGGAAATAGGAAATACACCCCGGGGATCACTTCTGTGTCTCTGCTTGTCAGTGGCACAGGAAAATAACTTTCTTGGGTGGCGTAAGCCAGGGAACCTTGTTGGCTAGGCTTGCGTAGGCCCTCGGGCCGATAGCCTAGTACCTACCTATGGTAGGAAGTATATACACCTTGCTGCTGTAAACAACACTTAAGTTACAGATGTGAGAACCACACAGCAGATAAATCTTTCCAGGTTTCCAGTTAGCCTTTTCCCCTCTCATTGTGGATGACATAGCCCTGAATGTCTTTCCATTTCACTGTTGCAGTATTCATAACATGAGGGATCCCCTACCAAGGGTGGTCTGACATCCGCCCAGTTTACCAAAGCCTTTAGTTTGCTTTAAGGTATGCTGTATGTCACACATTATGCTCCTTGAGTAATATAGGGCATAAAGGTGACATCTGGATGTACCATGCTCAGAACTTCTTTGCCACCAGTCTGAAAGCCATCTCTGATCGTCGGGCTGATTGTCAGAGTTATTGCTGGTGTACCTAGCCGTTCAGGTAAGTACCCCATTGTTTTTTTTTTTATCTGTTGTTGCTTTTGTTTTGCTGTGGGGTTTCATGTCATCCAGGAATAGTAAATGCCAGTGTGGGAGGCAGATTCCCAATAAAGACCATCACAAGCAGTACTTGTTTTGACAGCCAGGGAGTTTTTGAGAGCTCTGGGATTTATGGCATTCACCATCCCTATGCTCTCTCTTGCCAAACTCCACATGAGAAAATTTCAGTGGTTTCTGAAATCAGTTTGGCTTCAACATGCGCATCCTGTAGACTTTGTAGTTCCTCTTCTTCATTGTCTAAAGAAGGAACTTCACTGCTGGATTCAGCAGTTGTCTCTAAACCTAGGACTCCCCTTTCATCCCCCTCTTCCATCTCAGGAGCTGTTCAAAGATTTCTCAGAGGTGGAATGGGGAGCAGATTTTTGCTTTTTAAAGGTGCAGGAGGTCTGGTCTTCTCTTCAGCAGAAGGAGCACATCGGTGTCAAAGGGATGAGAGCCCTTTGAGGCTTTTCATCCTCTTTTCTCCCTGGGACCTTGCAAGGTATTTACAGTCAACACCACAGTTATGTGGTATGTAAACAAACAGGGGGGAACAAGATCTTATCTTATCTTTGCCGGTTGGCTCTCCTGGTTTGGAATCTTTCTGTCCAGTATCAAGTGACTCTTTAGGCATTCTACATTCCCACTTATCAAAACATTGTGGCAGGCACTCTGAGCAGGTCCTTAGCTCAATCCCACAAATGGATGCTACACAGGGATTTGTTTATGGACATTGTCCACCAATGGGGTACCCCTCTCTGAACAGACAACTTCCTCTAGTTTGTGCCAGAGTCCCCTGTTCTCTGATGTGGAAGGTGGACGCCCACTCTTTTTCTTGGAAGGGGATGTTTCTTTATGCTTTCCCTCCCCGTACCCTCATTCCAAAAGTCTTGTTCAGAATTCAATAGGACACTCCCAAAAGCTTGTTGGTGACTACCTTTTGGCTGAGACTGCATTGGTTCCCTCTTCTTCTGCATTTAGCCAAGGGCAGTTATCACAATTTACCTCACAGGGTGTACCTGCTCACATAGGACAAGGGATCCCTCATTTATCCTCAATTGTCTACTCTTCAGTCGACTCTGTGGGTGATAGGATTTTGATTCCACATAGGCACCTTTTTCTGAGGACATGCATAGGGTCCTGCAGGAGGCCAGGAAATCCAATACTAGGAAATCCTACTTATGCAGATAGAATAAGTTTTCTGTTTGGTGTCTTTCACATAACCTGGATCTACTTTCTGTGGATGTTCCTTTGATTCTCTGTTATCTGTGTGAATTGCTCAATGTTGGGTTGGCTTATTCTTCTGGTAAGGACCATTTATTGGATGTCTCTGCTTGTCTGTCTTTATGTCCTCCTTTAGCTTCTAGGTTTGAAGCTAAACAATTACTTAAAGGCGGCCTTCATATTAGGCCTCCCAAGAAGCCTTTGGCTCCTCCACTGGGATCTTAATTTTGTTTTTGATAAATTGACTCTCGCTCCTTTTTGAGCCTACAGCTTCAGCTTCCTTGAAACATTGCTCTTGGAAGGCTGTTCTTTTGCTAGCCACTACTTCTGCCAGATGGGTATCTGAGCTTCAAGCCCTTAAGGCTTGTCTTCCTTTTTTGGTGTTTCATATGAACGGGGTGTCCTTGTGTACTAATCCTTCTTTTATGCCCAAGGTGCTGAATGAGCTGTCCCTTAATCAGTCTGTTTATTTGCCCACTTTTTTCCCTTCTTGAAGATATGCTAGTGAGAAGGTGCTGCACATGTTGGATGTATATAGACAACTCTAATTTTATTTGGATAAGACTAAGACTGTTAGGAAATCTGATCAGCTGTTTGTTTCCTTTCATCTCAGGTCTTTGGGATTGGGTGTATCCAAGCAAACTATTTCTTCTTGGATTTCAAAAGCAATTTTTTTTTGTATGTTTTCATGGTAAGAGTACTCCTATTTATGTAAAGGCTCATGCTACTAGAGCTGTGGCTTCTTCTGGTGCTTTTTTCAAGGGTTTGGATACGAACTCTATTCTTAAGGCAGCTACCTGGACTTCTGTGCATACTTTTGCCAAGCACTACAAGTTGGATCAAATTTCTAGAGCTGGCTTGTTAGGGCCATCCTTCATGACTTTCTAGAGAGCTCTGTTGGTCCTTCCTCCTCCCAAGTTTCTTCCTGAGCTTTGGCACTCTCCCTCGTGTTATGAATACTGCAGCAGTGAAATGGAAGAACATAGTACAGTTGTGTAAAATCTTACCATAGCAGTAGATGTCCTTCTCTTCATTGTTGCGGTATTCACTGCCTCCCTCCTCCCTTGATATTTTTCTCCCGGTGTTATGCGAGGAGCATACATGTGACATATGGCGTACCTTAAGGCAACTGAAAGGCCGAACGTCAGGCCGCCCTTGACAGAGGATCCCTCATGTTATGACAACAGTAAAGAAAAGGACATCTACCGTTATAGCAAGATTTTACACAACTGTACTTTCTCTCCAGTTCTTTACTGTACTCAGCATTGGTATAAAGATGTGATCCCAGCCTGATTCTTTTATAGAAAGACTTGGTTTTACTTTCAGATTTCTTTTCAAAGTATGTGATTTTTTTGTTTTCTCTTCTTTTATTTTATGAATATTGTGTGCTGTCAGGAAGTTTCCCTCTATTAAAGAAAATTTTATTTTTGATTTTTAGACTGTTGGGTCTAGACCTACTTTACTTTACCTGCCTGCATTGCATGTGCTGCTTTATTTTCCAATTCTGCCTGTTATTGGTCTGTTTCATCCACCAAGAGACAAATTAAGTGCCTCTAATGCTTGGGAGGGACAACATTATTTGCTGCAAAATTTGTAAAGGGTTTAGTGACGCTACCTGCTACAAAGGCCATATAAACATGTCTAATCTTTCAGGCCTTTACAGCTTTCCACAGACAAAACATATAATTATTTTCAGTCTACAGACTCTGTTTCTGTCTCTTCTCTTTTGTCTTTAAGAATCTCTGCTAGAAAGAAATATTTAAAAAATTTCTACTTGGAGGTGTGTGTGTGGGGTAGGGGGAATAGGATCCCCCTGTCTTGTCAGATAGTGGCTTATGACACTTACTCCTTCCTCCAGTTTAGGTTCTGACCCTGTTTCTTATGTTGTGACAGTCCTGGGTTAAACTACTTGCTAAGGATGCTCTGGTTGGATATCAGGAATGTATTCCTTGTGTAGTCCACCACAGCAGACTCTCTCCGTACAGACCACACTTCTGTTTCATTTTGGCAACTGACTTCTAGGTTGGTGAGGTAATTCTTGGTGATTGCAAATGTAGACTGTGAGATTTGCCCATATCATATGCATATCTATCACCTACCACTCAAGTTCCTTTATCCATCCTCCAAGTCAGTGTGCTAGGGGTCTTTTCTTCTTGGCTGTGCAGATGTCCTTCAAGGATGCATCTGCAGTCCTAACAAATGGGTTGTTCTGCCAGGCAGCCCTTCGGTCAGCCGGATTCCAAAGTCTGGGTCTGGCCTCGGCTGATGTCGCACTTCACCCGACGTCATAGCTGCTGTCAATTGGGTATAAAGGCATCAGCCGACGCCATTTTCCTCAGTCTTTCTTGCCGCGCGGTGCCCGAAGCAGAAGCTGTTCGCAAGTGCCGGTCGGTCAGATCCAGAGATTTCTACTACCGAAGACTTCTAAAAAGCTAAGTACCCCGTTGGGGACTCTTGCTTGCCTCAGCCGATGTCAGAAAAAGTAAATAATTGTTTAACTTGTGGGAAACAAATACCTCATAAGGATTTCCACTCTTACTGCCTTCCTTGCTTAGGCCCAGACCACGACGTAGCAGCTTGTCTAGCCTGTGCTTCCTTCAACCGACGGACACTTAGACGTCGGTCAGAGTTTGCGGAGGAGTTTTTTGGTCCCGCTTTTGCTTACAAAATGCCGTCGGAGACTCAGACTTCACAATTAGCTAAAAAGCGTAAGGAAAAGGACCGACACTCGCGGTCCGCGGTTTCAGCCGAAACCACGGTTAAGCCAACCACGAGTGTCTCGGTTTTGGCTGAAACCGAGTCCTCGGTTCTTCCTTCGGCCGAAAGCATACCTCCGACAGCCGAGGCCTCACACAGCATGGCTGAATCTGCTACTGAAATTTCTCCTGCTGTAGCAGGCACCCAGGATTTATCAGATAATATTCCTTTAGACATATCTACTCCTGCACGTGGAGCTGCTAGGCCCCCTGCATCCATGTCTATCAAGGCTTTCTCCAGGGCTAAAGCAGCTAAGTCTTCTAAGTCCTTGCCTGCTAAAACCCCCTCACACAGGCCTAGCTCTAGTTCCCAAATGCTCAGCCTGGCAGAGGATCTCATTTCTTTGATCAGGGGATCCCAAACTCACCCTGACAGGGCCTCTCATCCCCCTCCAGAGAAGAGGCCTAGAGCAGAGCCCCCTGAGCCAGTTTCTACGGATTATTCCTCTGATGATTCAGAAAACTCAAATCCTCCAGAAGGCCCTTATTTCTCCATATGAGGATTCTGACGCAGAAGACTCCATTCCTTCTGCCTTTCCTCCTGAGGAATTTTCTTTTGGGAAAACCTTGCATGCTATGAGAGAGCAATTTCAATGGCAGGGCCAGGAGTTTTCAGATTCTAGGAAACGGCTAAGGACCTTTTTACATTTGCCACAGCATAGGCCTTTAGCCATTCCTCCAGTACTAACAGTTGTGGATGATGCATTTAGTGATGCTTGTACTGCCCCTGACTCTCTTCCCCCGGCCCCTGCTAAGCCCGACAGATACTACAGGGTCCCGGACACACATTATCACTTGTATAAGGCTCCTATTGCAGATCCTGAAACTATTTCTCAGGGCCCCAAAGCTGTAGCAACTAGCAAAACCCTCCCTCTGAGAGAGAATCTAGAGCATTAGAGATGGGGTAAAAAAGTTTATACTTCTGCTACTCTTTCGGCTAGGGCCTTAAACTGTCAATTCCACATGATTCAGTATCAGGAATTTTTGTTAGATCAGCTAAATAAAAAACTATCCTCTCCTGAACCTATAGACCGTACGTCCCTTCAGGATTTGGTACATAACACTCAGCAGGTCAGTAATCATTCCTTAAAATGCGGCTATGATGCACTGGAGGCTTCCTTTATATCAGCTGTGACTGGTACAGTGATCAGAAGGCATGCATGGTTAAAAGAGCAATCCTTACCAGACCATGTAAAGTCAAAGCTCCTAGATGCTCCCATGGAGAAACTCAGTTTGTTTGGCTCCCCTGCACAGCAAGTGTTAAAGAAGGTGGAAGAAAAAGCAAAATCTGTCCAAACAGTCAAGGATTTCTTACAGGTCCAGCCTCCTAGGTTTAGTAGAAATTGGCCTTTGAAGAATTGGTCCTTTCCAGACACCACCAGAGCACAGAGAGGCAGAAATAGGCTCAAGAGGCAGAGGTCAATCCAGAGGTGCCTACAGGGGACGTCAGTGGCAGCCTAACAACCAGAGGAGTACTGCCACAGATCCAGCTACTACCACTTCCACAGGACAGTCACAGTGACTTGGCTCTGATACCGCCTACCAGGGAACAACTGGAAGCACCCTTAGGCGGAAAGCTAGCCTTATTTTCAGTAAACTGGCATTACATTACAGGAGACAAATGGATTTTACAGACAATAGACAAAGGTTACAGGTTTCACTTCCATACTCTACCAAGGAAGAGAGGAATGCCAAACCTACCACCAAACCAAAAAACAAACGCTCTAGGACAAATCAACCACTTACTAAGGATGAGAGCTATAGAAAAGGTACCGTCTATGGAACAAGGACAAGGATTTTATTCCAGACTTTTCCTGGTGCCAAGAAAAGAAAACCAATGGAGACCTATTCTCGACCTGTCCGCTGTGAACACATATCTCATTGTTCCAAAATTCAAAATGCTGACCCTACAGCAACTTCTTCCCATGCTGGGCAAGGAGTCTTGGCTGGTGACTCTAGATCTCAAGGAGGCATACCTGCACGTCCCTATACGACCAGATTGCAGAAGATACCTCAGATTTCTTGCAGGGTCAGAGCATTATCAATTATCAGCATTGCCCTTTGGCTTATCTACTGCGCCCAGAGTATTCACGAAATGCCTGGCATCAGTAATTGCTCATTGCAGGCTTCAGGGAATTCAAATTTATCCATACCTGGACGACTGCCTGATACAAGCGGACAACAAGATCAAATTAACAAAAGATTTGGAAAAGGTTATTCACCTACTGCAAACCCTGGGATACACAGTCAACATAAAAAAGTCAAGACTGGTACCATCCCAAAGGATTACATTCTTGGGTGCAGAACTGGACACATCAACTCAAATGGCATTTCTCACAGCAGAAAAGCAAAAACAACTACCACTCTATTTCATGGCGTTAACAACGCAGATCCAGCTTACAGCAAGGAAAGTCCTGCAAGCCCTAGGTTACATGGCATCCTGCATAATATTGATCCCACATGCCAGACTACATATGAGGAAGTTGCAATGGTACCTAAGGAATTTATGGTCTCAGCACAAGCACAGCCTAGAAACCCAAATTCCAATAATTCCATGCCTGAAGCAAGAATTCCTGTGGTGGGCTCAGGCCTGTCAGTTGAACAAAGGACTGCCTTTCCACAGCCCTCACCCAAGCCAGACTATCACCACGGATGCCTCAGACCTCGGTTGGGGGGCACACATGGTAGACAAGTGTATACAAGGCCTATGGACACAAGACCAGCTGAACCTACACATAAATCAAAAAGAGATGCTGGCAGTGAAACAGGCAATTCAGACATTCAGACCATTTCTTCAACAAGGTCATTTGCTGATAAGGACAGACAACACCACAGTTTTGTGGTATATCAACAAGCAGGGAGGCACACATTCATATCCTCTATGCTGGATGGCAATGGACCTGTGGAATGTGGCCCTGAACCTCAACATTCAGCTCCAGGCCATATTTGTGCCAGGAAAAGAAAATACACTAGCAGACACCTTAAGCAGAACTACCACGGATGCCCACGAATGGATGCTGCATCCGGACATCTTCAAATCCATTACAAAGAAATGGAGGCTACCAGAAATAGACCTGTTCGCATCCCCACACAACCACCAATTTAAAAAATTCTGCACAAGGACATACCACCCACTTGCTTGGAAGGTGGACTCCCTATCCTTCAGTTGGGAAAACCTAACAGCATATGCATTCCCACCTCTTCCTTTGATGCACAAAGTGCTACTGAAGATCAAAGAAGATCAACCAAGGATCATACTGATAGCTCCAGACTGGCCGAGGCAGCATTGGTACCCGCTTCTGAGGAGTATGTCTCGGGCACGCATGGCCTCTACCTCTAGTTCCTTTGCTGCTAACACAGAACAACTTCAAGATCCTGCATCCAAACTTGAAAACACTGCAGCTAGCTGCTTGGAATCTTACATAAAACAAAATAACCCAGAATTATCTCAGAGGGTTAAAGACATTATCCTGGAGGCTCGCAGACCCTCCACAAGGAAGACTTATTCAGCAAAATGGAAAAGATACCTCATTTGGAGTGCAGCAAAAGGAGAAAATGTATCATTGGCAAACATAGCTAACATCCTGGAATACTTAGCAGAACTTTTCCACAATGGCCTGTCTTACTCTTCCATCAAGATTCATGCATCAGCAATTTCAGCAGAATATAACATGGATCCTCCAGTCTTCTCTCATCCTCTACTCAGGCAGTTTCTGAAAGGAATTAAAAATGTAAAGCCTCCAAGGAAGCCACCTTTGCCTACATGGGACCTGAACTTTGTGCTAGAAAAGTTAACACTTCCCCCTTTGGAACCAGCAGCAACAGCAGAATTACAGTTCTTATCTTGGAAAACTGCTTTCCTGCTTGCAATCACTTCAGCAAGAAGGGTTTCTGAATTACAGGCATTAATGGCAGTACAGCCCTTCCTTATCTTCCATCAGGATAGAGTGTCCTTGAGAACTAACCCTACTTTTATGCCAAAGGTGGTCTCCAGGGTATCATTGAACCAAGCAATCCACCTACCAACATTCTTCCCCAACCCACAAAACAGGGGGGAAAGACTACTGCATACCTTGGATGTACACAGGCAATTGCGCTACTACCTGGACAGAACCAAGAACAATAGAAAAACTGACCAGCTTCTGGTAGCATATGCAGCAGGAATGGAAGGAAAAGCAATTTCAAAACAGACAATCTCAAAATGGATAGGAAATTGCATTAGATTCTGTTACTCTTTTCATGGAAAGACAACTCCAGAAAACATCAGACCTCACTCCACAAGGGCTACAGCCACTACTACAGCTTTCTTACGAGGAGTGGCTACCAAAGACATTTTAGAGGCTGCTACTTGGAGCTCCGTGCATACATTTGCCAAGCATTATAATCTGCCTTTATACTCCAGATCCCAAGCAGGTTTTGCCACTGCTGTTTTGCAAGGGATCTTAACTACACCATAATCTTCTTAGTGCCTCCTCCTCCAGTTTGGCTATGGTATTCTACCCATTTGTTAGGACTGCAGATGCATCCTTGAAGGACATAGTACAGTTTTGTACCTACCATAAATGTAGATGTCCGAGAGGTATGCATCTGCAGTCAGATTACCCACCCTCCTTCCCCTCTGTGGTACTCCTAGGGTATTTGCCCATCTTGTAGCTAGCTGGGGGAATCTATTATGGTGTATTTGTTTGTATATATGTACATACATGTTTATTTTTGTTTACTCTCTACTGTTTGGAATCATTTGCATTTATCCAAATTTAGCCTTCCTAGAGGGCACCTGGCATCTGGGGCAAGAAACACTGAGGAAAATGGCGTCGGCTGATGCCTTTATACCCAATTGACAGCAGCTATGACGTCGGGTGAAGTGCGACATCAGCCGAGGCCAGACCCAGACTTTGGAATCCGGCCGACCGAAGGGCTGCCTGGCAGGACAACCCATTTGTTAGGACTGCAGATGCATACCTCTCGGACATCTACATTTATGGTAGGTACAAAACTGTACTTTGTCAGTCCTGGTGCATGCTTCTCCAACCTCTGCTCCTTCATATTTGACTTGCGCCCCTCCTATATCTTTTCCACTGGTGACTGCTTTTTGAGCACTCTATCCAGTGTCTTTCTTTTGGTGTCTGCTCATCCAGGAATGTTTTGTTCTTGTTCCAGCAGTTGTATAGACATAGACAGTATTAGTATTCCTGACACCTGCAGTCTCAACATTGGCATCCCATTTTTTGTGTCTGCATAAGGCAGAGTTCTTGATATCCACACTTTGGCTACCCATGTGCTGTTTGTTTCTCTAGGGTTAATTGCCTCAGTGCTCATTTTACCCAGTTTCTTTGCCCCCAGCACCAGGAATTAGTTCTTCTGCTAGACCCAGTGGTTTCAGACCCAATAAGTATCCTTCATTGCAGACTACATGACTACTACTTCTGTCTTGATAGGCTGAACAGTCTCCCATTTTACAACCTCCCAGTCACTATGTAGGGCCTGCCTTAGACCAATTGAGACAGTTTGTCCCATTACAGCCTTACACTTTGTCACCACAATTGCAGTTGAATGGACAAAAGCAAATCAGTCAGATGGCTCCTGAGCTGCAGCAGAGCACATTAGGCAGTCTGTAAGACTTGTCTGGATGAGGAGTGGCCACAGCAAAAACGCAAGACCCTTTTGCATTTGTAGTCATGCCTCTGAGATAGTTCTCCTTCCTGTTAGTGAAAGAAACAGCATTTCCCTAAATCAGTGATGGCAAGCCTTTTGGGCTCCGTGTGTCATAAATTAGGTAAATGCCTATCTTGATTCTGCTGACATGTCACCATCACCACCCCATAACAAAAGAGAAACAATTCTTTACTTATTCATTTATTTAGTAAATAACACAAACCACCACGATTCTCCAAGTTTCAGGCTCACATTAAATAAATAAGCAAACAATTCCAAGTACACAAGTGAACCCAAAAATGGCAGACTGCTCCAGTTCTTCAAATCTCTTTATTCACAAAGGTAAGAGCGATTTCACAGGTTATACTGCTTCATCAGATACAAACAAGAATAAAAGACTGCATTAAATACTCTAATAAACAAATCACATGATGTATTTCACTTCACTCTAAAAGGGACACAGTCAAGGGAGCCCGCAGGATTTTTTGCAGGGGGATGCAATCCCAGAGCCCCGCCCATGGAACCCCACCCCCTCCACCCATGGAGCCCCACCCCCACACAGCCATTACAGGGTCCCATTACTTGGCTATTTCTCTCCAGTTGCCATAAACACTGTTCAAAATTCTCAGTGTGCATACTGTCTTATGCTTTACTTCTACAATGATTACAGGTATCTAGATTTAATTAGAAATCCATGATAAGTTTTTTTACATACCCCATGTTATGTACATTGCAACTAACTCAAGGGAACTTTCAGCTGGCAGCCCTTTTGAATTCTGATCAAGACGGCTTGGCTGTTAAGTTCTCTATACTGGAATAATTTCTCATTCATTGCTAATAATCATTTTTATTTACTTGGGTACTAACAGAGTTTTACTTTTTACCTACCATAAAGACAAGATATTGTTTTACCTCAAAATACTTCCCCTTGTTTTATTTATTTATTTGTAAGTGACTTAGAAACAACTACTGGGGAATACTTCATAGGTTCATAGATTCATACTAGGCTATCTGCCCTAGGGCATTTATAAGCCTAGCCAGAGTGTGTTTGGCTTTCGCCATCCATTTTAAATTAATTTTGCTATGCCCTTTTTCGAGGCTAGTATACTGTGCCTCTGTCTAACAGTGACACAGAAGTGATACCCGGGGTAAACCTACGATCTCCCATCCACTCATCAAGATTCCTCTTGAAGAGAGTCAATAAGGGACTCTGCCTAACCTGGACTGGGATTTTATTCCAAAGTGAAGGGAGCCTCTGGGTTATGAATCTGTCCCTCCAGCATGTCCTATTTATTTCAGTGCTGAGGTTCAAGTCTCGGCGCATAGCTCGATGGGATTTGGATTTTCTGAGGTGCAGCATGTCCATTAATTCCGGGTTGGACATGGCTTTATACGTCAGGCACAGATCGCCTCTGAACAGGCGGTATGCCACTGAGTAGAGCTAGAGTTTCTTTAACCGGGCAGCATATGGCATCTGTTTGAGCCCTTTGATCCTCTTGGTGAGGTACTTTTGGGGTCTTTCCACTTGCTGCAGGTGTCTGGTAAGGTGCATCCCAAAAGGGGCATTGTACTCAACTATGGGCCTGATGAGGGATGAGTAAAGAGGCACGATGACCTCCGCTGATCTAGATGTGAATCCCTTCATGATTAGGTGGGCTATATAAAATGTTCTTCTAACCACTTTGGCCACGTGGTTGTCAAATGAGAGATTGCTATCAACTTGGATCCCCAGGTCCCTAATTACTTCTTCTGTACTTAATGGATTAACACCTATGTGGTAATTTGTGGGCACTTTGTTTTTGCCAAAGGGGATGACTATACACTTTTTGGCGTTTAGCTTGAGGCTATGGCTCTGGCACCAGTTATCTGTTTCTATGAGGCCCTTTTGGAGGATGCTTGTGTCAGCTGGAGAGTCGATTATGGCGCCCAGTTTGCAGTCATCTGCGAACTTGGTCAGCCACAGTCCTTCCGTGTTGGCCTGCACCTCCGAGAAATATATACCGAACAAGAAAGGTCCCAGGACTGAGCCTTGTGGGACGCCACTTGTAACTGGTTTGGAGTCTGACATGGCTCCAGCAATTCTAACCATGTGGGTTCTGTCCTTGAGCCAGTTTGCAACCCATCTAGTGACATAGGGGTTTATATTTAAGCTGGTGAACTTATCTATAATGCCCGAGTGGGGTATTGTATCGAAGGCTTTTGCGAGGTCCAGGTAGGCTGTGTGGACCACCTTCCCCTCGTCAGTGGCCTTGGTGACTGTTTCAAAGAAATCGACCAGGTTTAAGAGGAAGGATCTGCCCTTAACAAAGCCGAACTGGGTAGGATCCAGTGTCTGTAGGTCCCCAATATCTTTATTTATGAGGTCCATGATGATCCTTTCCATAGCTTTGCAGACCAAGCTAGTCAGACTTATGGGGCGATAGTTTCCAGGATCCATTGAGGCACCACCTTTGTGGAGAGGGACCACTGTTGCTGTGCGCCACTGTTTGGGTACATATCCTGTAGTAAGGCTGAGATTTAACAGTAGTTTTATGTTTGGGTTTAGCTCTTCTTGGAGTTCATGTAGGACGCAGCCCGGGACACCGTCTGGTCCCATTGATGCTGTGTTTTTTGCTTTGGAGAGGGCGGCTCTTACCTGAGCATCTGAGATGTCAGGGGGGCAGCACTCTGCTGGGATAGATATTTGCCCTTTTGGTAGGGAGGGGGGGAGAAGTTTGCACTGAACTTGTCAGCTAGGATGTTGGCAATGTCTGTGGGTTCGGTGTATTTTTTGTCAATTTGGACTAATTCTGAGCATATCTGGGAATTCCCACCCAGGTTCTTAACATAACTAAAGAAAGCCTTGTGATTATCCTTAGTGTCCTGTGCAATTTTTCTCTCGAAGCTGGCCTTAGACAATTTTATGAGTGCCCATAGTTTTTTGCTAATACTGATCAGAGATGCCTTCCCTTTTTGGGATTTTGCTCTATCATGTAGTAGCTTCCTCCTTCTGTTGTATAGTTTGCTTATGGCTGGGGTCCACCAGACAGGACGTCTGCCTTTGCAGAATTGGGTCTTGGTTTTATTTGGGATTGCATGATCCATGCATTCCTGAAGGTGTTCATAGAATGCGTTTATAAAGGATTCTGCAGTCTGGGCTGTATTTTCCACAGGCCCGGGGGCTTTGAAGGATTCCACCTCGGTTTTGAGGAGTGTGAAATTTGCTTTAGAGAAGTTTTTCACTGTGGTTTTCTGGGTAGGGAGTGGGGTCGGGATGTGAATATCCAGTGAGATTAGTTTATGGTCTGATCTTACCAGTGAGGGATACACTTCTGGTCTGGAGCATAGAGTCCCCATGTTGGTGATGATCAGGTTCAGTATGTTTTTCCCTCTTGTGGGAGTGGTAACAAGTTATTCCGTAGCATTTGAGTTTATAAATTCTAGGAACCGTTCGGCTAGGGTGTTGGAGCTAGAGTAATGCTCCCAGTCTATGTTTGGGTAGTTGAAGTCACCCAATATAATGGTGTTTGGAGAGACCTTCATATTTTCCAGTGTTCTCAGGAAGGCCGAGTGGGGTTCCTGGGTTTAGGAGGGTGGTCTGTAGCAGGCTATAAACTGGAAGGCAGTTTTACCCACTGTTAGTTGCACATGGATAGTCTCTGATGCTTCGTGCTGTGCCACCAACCTGGAGGTGTGGGTATCTTTGGCGACTAATATTGATACTCCCTCCTTTTGTGGTTCGGTCCAGGTTTTGGGGCCGAAAAGCATGGTATGAGGTATAACCTGGTAGTGCTGGGGTGCTCTCGGGAGCCTTGAACCAGGTTTCTGTTACTGCACAGATATCGATGTTCTCCATGCTAAGGAGAGTTTCGATGCGTGCATCTTGAGGTTTAGACTTCTGGCGTTGAGTAGCATTACTCTTAGTTTCTTATCCCTTGTGATACCTATGGAGGTGGGTTTGTCTTTTGAGCCTTTCCTAAAAAGGCACTATGGGGGTAGCAAGAGCCTTTGCCAATATCCGAAGCCCAGGGTGACAGGTGCAAGCCGTCCCTAGCAGTATCGTGGCTTGTCGAGCATGTCATCCCAGGCTGACAGGCATTGGATCCCCTTTGAATGACACCAATACTTAAGCCAATTGTTGAAATTGATCATCTTGTTTTCATATTGTGGCATCATTCTTGGTGAGGGTAAGATGCTACTCAAGGTCAGGGTCATACCGGCCTGGGCTACATGCTCAGAGAGCTCCTCTATGTCTCTTTTCATGTAGTCCAGGGAGTGCCTCAGGTCATTCACACCAGCATGGACAATGACTGAGTCATATTTGTACTTGCCTTGGAGTGACCTGAGTGCTTGTGTTATGTGGCGGATCCTAGCGCCTGACAGGCAGCTCACCGTTACCTTCTCCTAGTTTAGCCTGGTGAGCGGGACGTCATTGTGCCTGACGATAGAGTCACCTATTACAAGTGTATCAGGTGTGTTGTTTAGCCTTAAGGGCTGTGACTGTTCGGCACACTGGCTTTGTGAGCTATGTGTTGCACGTGTTTTGTTTTGGGGTAGTGGTTGCTTGGGTGTCTGCTTTGGAGGTCTCTGCTGCTTAGGCAGATTTTTATTTAGAGCCTCTGAGTATGTTTTTGTGTGTGTATGTGTTTGGTTTGCTGTCGTGGTAGGTCTATGTGAGACTGGAATAGTAGTGAGTGTGGTTTCCTTCTACTCCTGACTGGTTACGCCAGTACTGAGTTGAGAGAGCTTAGCCTCCAGTTTGGCTATGGTTGCATCTCTCACAGGTGTTGGAATTTGTTGGGAGGAGGAGAGGGTTGTCTGTGTACATGAGGCAGTTGCAACATTGCCTCAAGATTTCCAGATTCACCAGCTGGACCGGAGAGGAGATTGACAACTGACCTTTGGACATGCTAGAATAGTATTGGGAATTCCTTTATAATTGAAAAAAGGGCCAGTGGGGGACAAAGGTACTCAAGGGGAGTTTGTGAGGGTGTTCATTAGCTCAGTATTTTTCATGTAGGACACTAAACTGTGTCCTATGAGCCTGTTCAGATTATACAGATTTAAACAGATTAGTTTATAACACTAGTGTTCTTTGCCTTCCAAGATTAGCTGTCAGTAACACAAGTTGCTGTTTAAATAAAAGCTGGCATTCTATGCTCTGAATGCACGACACGTTATAGCTGTATTTAACTTAAACTGTGTGCATTCACTAAATTATGTATATCTTTTAATTAATACTTATTCAAGCATTTCTTCATAATCCCAACATTGACATAGTTGCAAATCACTTCATCTTTTTATAGATAATTCGAGTAGCCCTAATATATGCACATTATTAATTATTTTTTCAAGATTAGTTTTACTGAGTGGGCAAGGGAAACTCTGGGTGTTTTCTGATTTTTGTATGGTTGACCCTTAGTTATATGAAACTGGGTCTGCATTATCACCGATGTGAACAACTTCATTATATGCTCAACTAAAAGCTTTAGACCTTTTTTCTTGACACAGCCATTACAGTATCCTTCCTGTTACTGTGATAAGCAAGAGTAGCCATGCATAAGAAGTGTACATATTTATACATATGATTATGCACGATTATAATATATACAGATTGTATTAATTCTAATATAAAATAATTTAATTATATCCCTTCTATAATACAGCACCACTTGTTAGACTGTTTTAAATTTGTAGTTTCTAATGTTTTTCCAGCAAGCAATGAAACAAAACATGTTAAGTTGTCTATCTCGTCTTCATTCTTGCTGGATGGGTTCGGAGCCGATCCTCGACTCCGACTCAGCCACTCTAAAAGCTCGAGAGCTAGTTCCACCGGCTCGAGGCTCCCCTATATCCCACAATGCTAGGCGGTAACTCCTCAGATCTCGTTTGCCGCTATAGCGATCGAGGTGCTTTTCAACCGGCTCGTCAGGTTAGTTTTAAAAACTAGTTGTTATCTTAGTTAAAACCCCCTTTTAAGTTAGTTTTCTTCATAATTTTATAAATTAGGTATTTTCCTTCCACTCCTAGTTTAATTTTCCCCCTTTTTTCCTAAACTCACTAGAGTTCTTCCCTTGGGCCTTAGGCCCAGTCCCTCCCTTCCTTGTAGTTGGAGTGACTGTGTTTTGTAGGGATTTAGTTTAATTTAAGTTTAATTTAAATTTTTAATAAGTGTAATCGGTGTGTGTGTGTCAGTGTGTGGTTACACTTTTGTTCTTCTTTAGACGTGTCTAAGGAATCAAAGGTCTCAGGCTTTAAGAAGTGTGACTCGTGCTGTCAGAAGATATCTCTGACAGACGGTCACACTTCTTGTGTATACTGCCTGGGACCTTTGCACCTGCAGGACTCTTGTGCTGTTTGCCATGGCTTCAGCCCTAGAGTCCTGCAGGAGCGTAAAAATAAGCTCATTCTAAGGGGCTTATTGAAGCCTGAGGGTCCCCCGACTCAATCCTCGGGGAAACCCTCGAAGCCTCCCAGATCTTCGGCTCCGGTCTCTGAGTCGTCCTCTGGGGCTCCGAAGGCTGTTCAAACATCGGCTCCGGCCGGATCTGATGACTCTCGAACTCATGTCCCTACTATTTCCTCGGCTCCGGCCGGAGCCGAGGAAGATATTGCTGAGTCGGCTCCGATCAAATTATCGGAACCGACCTCCAGAAAAAGGTCCCGATCACCATCTATCGGCTCCGTTCATTCGGCTCCAGCATCACCATTGCTGTCTGAACGGAGCCATAGATCTCACTCCTCTAAGTCGTTGAGACTATCGGATCATGACCTTCAGAGGGTAGTGAGTCGACTTCTTAAGTCCGAGGCACTGGCACAGATGCTTCAAAGTCCGACTCAACAGTCGAGGACTATTCCCATTATTCAGAATGTTCCTCCTCTGACTCCTTTGAGTTCGGAGCCGGGGCGGCTCGGACCCGAGATTGTGGTGGCGTCGGAACAGATACCGTTGTCTTCGGTGTCATCGTCTGCTCCGATGTCTTCCTTGGAAGAATCTCAGCGCCGGACTTCCCTCGTCGGCTCCGAGGGGGTGAGTGGCATCGGACCCTTGTCCGACCCCGCTCTCCCTCTCGGTGCTTTGGCGCTGGTGAGTTCGGCTCCATCGGTCTCGGAGCCATCACTGTCGGTACCAGGGGAGGTTTTCAGCTTTTCAGAGCGGAGACCTCTGGCTCTGCCTGACAGGGGTGCCTTTGAGGTCATGAGGAGCGTGTTAGAACCTGGTTCAACTCCACAGTCGGCTCCGTCTGCCCCTCCCTCCACGGTGCCTCCGGTGATTTCTGCTCACTCTCTCATCCCGGACCGTAGAGAGACAGCTCCTCAAGTATCCCCAGTGGGAATCTCCTCCTCTTCCGAGGCCTCTCCTGACCCGGTGGGAGAGCCCCCTAGGAAGAGGCAGTGCAAGAGGAAGCACATTGACTCCCCTGAGTCTGTCACCTCTGACACTGATTTAGAGGATTCTGAAGGTTCCCCTCGTTCCCCCTCTGAAGATGTCTCCTTTGCAGACATCCTCGAAATCTTAAAACAGAGGGGGAATTGGCCAGCCCTCAACCCATCAGAGGATGAATCGGTGTATCTTGAGGCGTTTGGCTCTCGCCCTTCCACCTCCTGGGTGTCCCCTCCCTTTGACCCCCTCATGCAAGTGGTGGCAAAGAAGGCCTGGACGCCTCCTGACTCAGTGGAACCCCTCCCCCAGGAGACCCATCAAAATTTATCACTGCCCCCAAGGACAAAGAATTTTTAACCAAAGGCGTCTCTGTTGATGCTATGGTGGTGGCTGCGGCCACCAGGAAGGAGTTAGCTGATCCTTCGGTGCCTGTTCATCCTCCTAACAAGGAGTCTAGGTCTATGGACAGGTACGGGAAGCGGATGTTCTCGTCAGCGACCTTTACTATGCGCTCGCTGAATTACCTGTGTCATTTCACTCGTCTTCAGAGGGATTTGCTCAAGGAAGCGAGCGAAATGTTAAAGGACCCAACAGCTGCGGGTTTTCAGGATAGGATGAACTCTCAGCTGGCGACCCTTAATTCTATAACTAACTCCTCCATGCGCCTCCTTTCATATGCGGTGGATGGAGCGAGTAGAGCGGCAGGTACAGGTGTGGCCTTGCGTCAGCATGCCTGGATGCGGCTATGTAACTTTGCGGACCCTTTCAAGGCATCCTTCACTAACTCCCCTTTTGATGGAGCATCCCTCTTTGGTCCTCAAGTGAAGGAAACCCTGACTAGGTGCGAGACTGATGGCAAAACTCTCTCTGCCGTCGGAGTCCATTTTTCTACTCCTTCTAGGCCTTACCCCAAAGGCCAGAAGGGGGGAAAGATGTGGTTCCGCAAACAATCTCGGAGATTTGCCTGACGCACAGAGTCGATTCCCCTCTAGAGGCAGAGGGGGGAACAATAATGGTAGACGCCGTCCTAGAGGCAGAGGGGGCCCGCAGAATCAGGGCAGTCGAGAAACCTTTTCCGACAAGCCTTTTCAGCATCCCTGAGGTGTTGCCAGACTGTCCACCTTCGGAGGCAGTCGGGGGAAGATTATCTCTGTACCCAGAAGCCTGGCTATCCCTAACTCAGGGTACAGTCTATCATTTCCGAAGGCTACAGAATCCCATTCTTTTTCATTCCAAAGCAATCCAAAAAATCCCTTCCAGATGTTCCACCCAGTCAAAGGGAGCAAGCAGCACTAGAAATTTCAAAGCTGCTTGCAAAAAGAGCCATTCAACCAGTTCCAGCAGACCAACAAGGATCCGGAATCTACTCCAAATTCTTTTTGGTTCCCAAGAAAACAGGGGACTGGAGACCCATTTTGGATCTCAGCAACTTGAACAAGTTTGTCAAGAAAACAAAGTTCCGGATGGTCACGCTGCAGTCCATTCTACCCCTTTTAGGGCGGGACAACTGGATGTGCTCAATAGATCTCCAGGATGCGTACTATCACATCAGAATGAGTTGACACTCCAGGAGATTCCTCCGCTTCAGGCTGGGAACCAGTCATTTCCAATTCAGGGCCCTGCCCTTTGGGCTCACTACAGCCACCCGAGTGTTTACCAAATGCATGGCAGTGGTCGCCTCTCATCTGAGACGACAAGGATTCCAGGTGTTTCCGTATTTAGACGACTGGCTCCTTACAGCCCCCACCAAGCATCTTTTGCTTCTTGCCAGAGACTACACTTTTCACACATGTCAAACACTAGGCATTTCAATAAATTACGAAAAGTCTGTCTTGTCGCCTTGTCATGTTATTACCTTCATAGGTGCAAATCTAGACACAGTCAACATGTCAGCCAGACTCACAGAGCAGAGAATAGCAGACATACATAGACAGGTCTCTCTTGTCTTGCAGAGCAACAAAGTCAAAGCCAGATTGATCCTGAAGGTCTTAGGGATTATGGCGGCGGCCATCCCTCTTCTACCATTAGCTCGCTTCCATATGAGAATCTTACAATGGATGCTGTTCACACAATGGTCTTTCCAACGACTTCCAATGTCCCATCCTATTCGGATAACACAATCATGCAAGCATCATCTCTCTTGATGGATCACATCTCCCCAGCTCCAACTAGGGAGACCTTTCGTCCCTTTCCCTCCGGTTGCTACAGTGACAACGGACGCCTCCCTGATCGGGTGGGGGGGGCATTACCAGGGCAGGACGGTCCAAGGCATGTGGCAACCTTTCGAGTGCCACTTGCACATAAATGTCCTAGAGATGAGAGCAGTGCTTCTAGCGTTGCAAGCCTTACAAGACTCTCTTCCCTAGGGAACTATAGCAATTCAGACAGACAATATGTCTGTAGTGTGGTACATCAACAAACAAGGCGGAACCAGATCTTACCCCCTATGTTGAGAGGCACTCAGACTGTGGCAATGGGCGATTTCTTCTCAGCGATTTCTGTTAGCAACGCACATTCCCGGGATGTCCAATGTGATTGCGGACAAATTGAGCAGAGCTATTCTCATGCCTCATGAGTGGTCTCTGAAGAATTCAGTGTTGGAGAAAGTTTTCCGAAAGTGGGGCCGGCCTTGCTGCGACCTTTTCGCTACTCCCCAAAACAGCAAGTGTGACGATTTTTTCACCCTCTTTTCCCAACCAGGCCACCCCAACAGGGACGCTCTAGTACACGATTGGCCCCGGGGGACTTCTGTATGCTTTTCCTCCCTTCCCACTGATATCTCAGCTAATACAGAAAGCCATCGCTCAGAAAGCTTCCATGATCCTCATTGCCCCTTACTGGCCTCGACAGGTTTGGTTCCCATTTCTCCACTGTTATCTTTTGGAGCAACCTTGGCATCTGGACCCAGTTCCAGACCTCTTGACCCATCAGTCGGGTCAGTTGCACCACTCCTTCCCTTCTCTGAACCTCACAGCGTGGTTCCTCCAATTCCGACTCTAGCCAGGCTTCCTCTAATATCTCACTCAGTTCGAGGCATTTTGATAGCCTCTCATAAATCTTCCACTCGGAAGATTTATCATAGTAAGTGGAAACGTTTTTCCTGTTGGGCGCAGTCAAAGAATATAGATCCTTTCACTGCTTCCATTCAATCAGTTTTAGACTTTCTAGCCGAACTTTTCCACTCAGGTTCGTCTCCATCTACCATCAAAGTTCAATTGGCAGCAATATCGAACTTTCATGTTGGAGTCTCAGAGTCCTCCATTATGTCTCACAAACTCTGCAAAGCCTTTTTAAGGGGAGTTTTTCTCCTCAAACCACCTATCAGGGATCCTCCTCCTCAATGGGATCTCAACTTGGCTCTAGCGTCCTTAATTCTTTCCCCCTTGAACCTGCGGCTTCATGTTCAATGAAGTTACTATCTTGGAAAACACTCTTTTTAGTAGCTATCACTTCAGCTAGAAGAGTCTCTGAACTCCATGTTCTGTGTAGTCGACCCCCTTATCTCTTGTTTCATAAGGATAGGGTGTCCTTACGTACTAACCCGTCCTTTTTGCCTAAAGTAGCTTCAATGGCTAATTTGAATCAAAGCATTGATCTTCCTGTGTTCTTCCCTAATTATTCGAACAAGTCAGAACAAAAATTACATTGCTTAGACGTTCATCGCCAACTTAGGTACTATTTAGACAGGACCAAACAATTCAGGAAGTCTGATCAACTGTTTGTTTCTTATGCAGAAGGTAGAATGGGCCTTCCAGTTTCTAAAGTATCTCTCTCTAGATGGCTTACTTCGTTGATTACCCTTGTCTATGAGATCAGACATAAACAGTTGCCATCCAAACCCAGGGCTCATTCAACTAGAGCTTTAGCCACATCTATAGCTTTCCAAGATAGGCTGCCTATTGATTCGATTTGTTCTGCAGCTACTTGGGCTTCTCCCCATACCTTCATTTCTCATTATAAGTTGGACTTGGCCTCTAGGGACCGAGCCAACTTTGGTTCCACTGTACTCAAGAGTCTGTTCCGATAGGCCACCCGGGACAAGGTGCTAGGGATGCGGTCCCATCCAGCAAGAATGAGGGCGAGATAGACAACTTAACATTTAGAAGTTATGTACCTACCATAACGTTCCATGTTAGTTGTCTTCTTCTCGCCTTCTTTCTTGCGTCCCACCCTCCTTCCCCCTAGCCTGGCAGACCTAGAGGAGTTTGTTTTGTTCCCTTTATGGAATTTCCTTGCTGGGCTTAGCTTTCAAACGAGATCTGAGGAGTTACCGCCTAGCATTGTGGGATATAGGGGAGCCTCGAGCCGGTGGAACTAGCTCTCGAGCTTTTAGAGTGGCCGAGTCGGAGCCGAGGATAGTCTCCGAACCCATCCAGCAAGAAAGAAGGCGAGAAGAAGACAACTAACATGGAACGTTATGGTAGGTACATAACTTCTAAATATGAGCCAATAATGAAACTGCCCAATTCAAAACATTTCAACATAAAAAGCCACTTAAACTTTTGTCATTACAATCCATCAATGTCAGTCAGTATGCACAATCTCTGCAGAAGTAAATGTCATCTGAATAATTCGACATTCAGGGGCGGCTTGTCCTATTGGACTGCCGGACTGCAGCCCTCCCACCTAGAAAAAAACAAAAAAAATATCTGTTAAACACAAAATTCACAAGCCCCGATCCTGACTGCCTTACCAGCAGTCCGGATAGGGACAAACAGGTACCCAGCAATCATTGCTGTGAGATACCAAGATTCTGTGCGGTGACGACCGCACCACACAGAGGAGCTCCGGACTGCTTCCGCCGCAGTCAGAGCCAATGAGAGGACTGAGCTGCTCTCGCAGGACTTGCGAGACGGTGTGCGGGCTTCAGTCAGGAGCAAAGGGTGTGTGTGGATTGCTTCGTGTGCTGATCTTCTGGGCTGAAGGAGCTGGTCGCTTTCTTGGGCTGGTGAGTACCGGGTCGCTGATCTTAAGGAGCTGATCGCTTACTTGGGCTGGTGAGTACCGGGTCGCTGATCATCTGGGCTGAAGGAGCTGATCGCTTACTTGGGCTGGTGAGTACCGGGTCGCTGATTGCTTCGCTGGTGTTCTCATTTGGGCTGAAGGAGCTGATCGCTGGTGTTCTCGTTTGGGCTGATCGCTTACCTGGGCTGGTCGCTGATCTAGTTGTGTGTGGGATGATCACTTACCTGGGCTGGTAGGAGGTGGTCGCTGATCTAGTGTGTGTGTGTGTGTGTGTGTGTGTGTGTGTGTGTGTGTGTGTGTGTGTGTGTGTGTGTGTGTGTGTGTACACATCTGGAAGGGTTACTTCTTACTTTTTAACTATGTCAGCGTTTATTAACTAGTTATCGTCCCTCAGTAAAGAGATTAAATAAGTAAAAAGAAAGAAAGAGAAGAATGAGAAAAATGTAGAGACAGAGTGTAAAAACTAACGATTGAGTCAGAGATTTGCTAATTTCTAAACAAAGTCTTGTTTTTTTATCGTATACCCTTCTCAGTCATTCAGATTCATACTTGTCTTCTTAATCTCAGTCTCTCAAAGAAAAGGCAAACTTTTAACAAGTTGCCTAGACAACAGAATAGAGAAAAGCAATATCATGGGGTGGCAAAGACATATTTGTCTTAGGATTAATCTAAAAAGAATATTATCAGCTAGTACTTATCAAAGAATCAGGAACACATACATGGTTGTTAAACTTATACACTTCGTAGTTAATAAATGTAAAGGAAAAAAAGAAACGTAATTACTGAGTATACAAAAGAGAGGTTCAAAGAAATCAGACAACAGCTCCTAGAGGTACACATAAAGAGTGGGCACAATGGAAGGAAATGTGCAATAGGCTGAATGTGAGTGGCTCCCTCACTTTCATATGGGGTATTAACCTCTTACAACCAACCCCAAAAGCATGAAACGTGGGAGGTGATTTTTCTGTGTCTCTACCAGGGAAATCACACCATCGCAGTGCAGCTCAAGTGCATCCAACCCTTCCCATTCCTGGGGGGGGGAGGTAGTACCGGGCTATTCCCATTCATTCTTCTCTCCATCCCCACCTCCCTTTTCCAGTGCTAGAACCCTTTTGCATGGGTCACAGTCAGGGCACCATTCTTCTCAGCAAGAGAGGCAGGCTGTTCAGTTATGTACTTAATGTGCTTATGTCTCACTGCTGTACGGTAGCCATACTAAGGTTTATAGCACATATAGTTACTTAAGGTTAAAAAAGAGTAGGAAAGACACAGCATAAAGATAATGCAAACAAAAATAATGTTTATGTATTTTTGAAAAATGTTTAGCACTTAGTTTTATTTAAAAATTAACAACCACAAAAACTGGATGACCCATAACAACAATAAATTAACAACCACAAAAACTGGATGACCCATAACAACAACTGTAAAAAGTAATGAAGATAGCAGTAAGACGAGAGCATTTCTCATAATATAAAGTGGTAAAATCTTATAGCTAGGTTACGAAGAGCATAACACACTTCAGATATTTAATACATTGTGTGTCTCTGTATCTCTCTCTCAGTGTTTCATCAGATGCAACAATATGCATGCTGATAGCCAGTGTAAGTTATTGTGATGGGAGTTTAACTGCATTTCTCATTAAGGAAGGAGTTCTGTCCATTTGTTTTATGTCAATTCATTAGTCATATGAGACACCAGACCAGTAATGGTTGCTATCACTGATATTTGACAATATTATGATCCTGCTGCTGTACAAATTATGATCACTGCTGAGGCTGTAGCCCTTATTAACTCTTTAGTGGGTGGGGTTGAAGACTGTTTTATAACCTCTCACTCTTGGCTTTTCTCCTGCTTGTAAAGCCACCTATTTACTGTTGCATGTTCTAACCTAAGGCTTAGTCATGTTTCAGTTAAAGGTGTGTGTGTGTGCGTAATGCCCCAGTTACTATATACTGTTGGCTAGAGAGAACAAATGGTGGTGGGTAGAGATACTCAGGCTTGAACCCTGTACCTTGGATGCAGGTGGCAAGGACCTGAATTCCCTATCCACCACCATTTCTAAAAAAAATTGTAGATTTTTGCCTAATATTTGTTCTGTTCCTTATAAAATCTGTGGTTTCTGTATCTACATTTTTCCTTGCAAAGACTTTAGTGGAGTGGTGCACTGGTAGCATTGCTGCCTAACAGCTACAGGTTCTCTGGTTTGATTCTTGGATGGGGTGCCTTCTGTGTGGTGACTGCATGTCCTCCCATCTTACAAAGATGTGTCTGGTATTTCTCCCTGCTCTGCTGAAAATGGTCTTTTGTTCCAAGTCAGACTAGTTTCTTGGTTAAATGTTTAAACATAACAGGCATTTGAATTTCAGACTTCATATTCTTCAGAAAGTACATGGTAACACACAACTGTTTATTCTAGCAGTTGTCTAAGTTTATAACATGGATATTTGAAATTTGTCCCTATTTTTGGGACTGTATTCCCCCATTATTGGCTTTATCCAGGTATTTTGTGCTAAGGTTGAGAGTTATCTATGGTGAGAACTGAATTCATTGAATGTTTGGGGGCTGTATTCCCCCCATTACTGGCTTTGTCCACGTGTTTTTTTTGCTAAGAGGTTGAGAGCTATAGTGAGAACTGAATTCACTGAATATATTTGGGAGCTGTATTCCCCCATTATTGGCTTTGTTCAGGTGTTTTGTGCCAAGAGGTTGACAGCTATGGTGAGAACTGAATTCACTAAATGGTAGCCATTTAAGTTCGTCTTCCTGTCTTTCACAAAACAGCTGATTTGGCATAGTGGTATGTTTCTCTGACTGTTTTGCACAGGGTCCCCTGGGTTAAAGACGTGGCAGTGAAATGTATGGTGGTAACGCAGCATTTTATTCTAGCAACTTTACAACATTATACAAGCAATGTTTAAAATGTGTCTCTGGTTTTTGGGCTTTTGTCCCCCCCCCCAATAAATGTTGGCTTTCTCCAGATTTCTTTTGCTGCAAAGTTCAGAGATACAACTGCGTGTTGAGTAGATTTTACAAGGAGCTGAAAGCTGCAGGGGACAAAACTTTAGTGCTGCTTATTCTGAGTCTGCTTGCATTGTTAATAGCACAACAGGTAGTGTACTTGCTTTTGATGCAGAAGGCTGTAGGTTCTACTCCCACAGTAGGTAGATGCATTACTGATACTGTACTGTGTTGTAAAGTGGGTGGATGCTGCAGTCCTTTTTGGCAAAGATACCTAGAGTAGTAACTATGAACCTGTTATCAGTTTGCCATACAGTCCCTATTGCGATATTACTAGCTTATCATTTTTTTTATGCATGCAACATAGGTAATTTATTCCTCAAGGGTAACAGGCATTTTATTTGTAGATGAATAAACAATGACATATAAAGTTGTTTGCTAGCAGCAGCCTCTTCATTGTTACAGATTTCTTTAATGTGGAATTATTTAGATGACTTTTACTACTTCAGTGATTGTGCATATTTACTGATACTGGTGGGACTGCAGAAGGTTGAGTAGACTTTTATGATGGAAAATGTTCTGAATTGGGTAGTTTTGTCATTGGTGCATGCATTTTGTTTCATTGTTTACTGGAAAAATGTTCAAAACAATAAATTAAAAATGCCATTTAACAACTGTACTGTATTGTACAAGGAATATAATTTAGTACAATCAGGAAGGTGTATCAAAGAGCACATGTATGTTTCATGTGCAAGGGGCCGATGATTTGAAAAAAGCCCAAAGTTAATCTTTATCTGCCACTGGCAAAATGTATTTTCTTTGAATGTGGGTTTCAATGCTGTTTCATTGAATGTGAGTTTCAAGGGCAGAGAAGTTTTAATGCTAAGCCTGTTTTCATTGTGAGACTGCATTGCTTTGTTTAGCAGATGTCTTAGTGTTTGTGCTGTAAAATGCGAAATAAAACTTTCAAATGAAATCCAAATCATCATAGAAGTAAAGCAGTATGCACATTAGTGTTTATGGTAAATGGAGTGAAATAGCCAAGTAATGGATCATTGGAATGGCTGCAGGGGGGAGGGCTCCATTCGACCATGAATTTGTGAGGGGGAAGGGCGGCAAACTCAGACAGCCCCAGCTGAACTATACCTCCCAACTATCCAGATTTTCACAGAATTAATAGATTTTTGCTTCTTATTTTTGGTTTGTTTCTCATAAAATTTGGTTTTCTGGAAAATCATTTAGGAATGAAGTCACTATATAATGACACACTGAGTTTCAGACTTCATAAACTTCAGAAAATGCATGCGAAAGTAAGACCTGTTATTCTGTCAACTGTCTTAGTTTATACAAGAGCAATTTTTAGTACTGTTTATATGTTCCCCCAATATATTTGGCCTTGTCCAGATTTATTGCATTAACAGGTTGAGAGGTACATGCAAATAAATTGCTTTATAGAATTAGGCATAGCCAAACCTCTCGACTGTCCCCGAATTTGGCTCAAACTGTGGCTCTTCCCCTAATAATCCCTCCGCAAAATAGCAATTTTGGAAGAAAACATGGAGGGTTTACAATTAAGAAATAACTGTAATAATCTGAGTTATAGATTACTTTTATTTCAGAAATGCATGTAGATTCTTTTATTTTGTCGGCTGCTCAAGTTAGCAGTACTAATATTAAAAATGTGTCCCTTCTTTGACAGGTTCCCAGCTATATTGTGTGGCTATTTTATATTTTTGCATCACATTTTTGGTCCATTTTTCATAAAATTGTGTTTTTTTTTTTTGGCAAATTAGTGGTAAATCATTAAAGACTGAAGTTAGAAAATAATGAGACATTTGATTTTCAGATTTCATATCCTTCAGAAAATTCATACTAGTGCAAGACCTACTGTTCTATTATCTTTCTAAGTTTATAAGAGCAATATTTAAAACTTGTCCTTATTTTTGGGCCTTTGTCCCACTTCTGTGTATGGCTTTGTCCAGAATGTCCTACAAGGATGCATCTGTAGTCATCGCATATGGGTTGTCCTGCCTCAGGCAGCCCTTCGGTCGGCCGGATTCCAAAGTCTGGGTCCGGCGTCGGCTGATGTCGCTCTTTCCCCGACGTCACAACGCCTGGGGTATAAAAGCGTCAGCCGGCGCTATCTTCCTCAGTCTTTCTTGCCGCGTGGTGCCCGAAGCAGAAGCAGTTCGCAAGTGCCTGTCGGCCAGCTCCTGTATTTCAGCTACCGAAGACTTCAAAAAGCTAAGTACCCCGTTGGGGACTCTTTCTTGCCTCAGCCGATGTCAGATAAAGTTAATAATTGTATAACTTGTGGGAAACAAATACCTCATAAGGATTTCCACTCTTACTGCCTTCCTTGCCTAGGCCCAGACCACGACGTCTTGGCCTGTTCAGCCTGTGCTTCCTTCAACCGATGAACACTTAGACGTCGGTCGGAGTTTGCAGAGCAGTTTTTTGGGGCTAGTTTTGCTTATAAAATGCCGTCGGAGACCCCGACTTCACATTTAGTTCAAAAACGGAAAGACAAGGACCGACACACGCGGTCCGTGGTTTCGGCTGAAACCACGGCAAGGCCTACCGTGAGTGTCTCGGTTTCGGCTGAAACCGAGTCCTTAGCTCCTCCGATTACCGAAACAACACAACCGACGACCTCGGCACCGGAGGTCCCTGCCGAGTCGGTTGTTGTATTACCTGCTGAATCTGGTGTCCTGGAATCTTCCGACACCATCCCTTTAGATAAATCTACTCCAGCACGTGGTGCAGCCAGGCCTCCTGCATCCATGTCCATTAAGGCTTTCTCTAGGGCTAAAGCTGCTAAACTCACAAAAGCTTTGCCTCCCAAGGTTACTCCTCAGGGAACTTCTACTGGTGCTCAGATCCTAACCTTAGCAGAGGATCTTATCTCATTAATTAGGGGCTCACAACCCCACCCGGACAGAGGCTCACATCTACCTCCAGATAAAAGGCCCAGGGTTGAGCCCTCTGATCCCCACTCCTCTGAGGAGTCTTCTGTTGGCTCTGCCCTCTCGGACCACCAGGAGGAGGCTTTTTCGGCCTACGAGGATTCTGATGCTGAAGAATCCATTCCCTCGGCCTCCCCTCCTGAAGAGTTTTCCTTTGGGGAGACACTGCATGCTATGAGAGAGCATTTCCAATGGCAGGGTCAGGATTTCTCAGACTCCAGGAAAAGATTAAGGACCTTTTTATATTTGCCTCAGCATAGGCCTTTAGCTATACCTCCTGTGTTAAATGTTATTGATGATGTGTACTCTGACTCTAGCACAGCTCCTGATTCTCTCCCTCCGGCTCCTGCCAAACCTGATAGGTACTATAGGGTCCCGGACTCTCACCTTCACCTGTACAAGGGCCACTCTGCTGATCCTGAAACTATTTCTCAGGGCCCTAAAGGGGTTGCAGCTACCACTGCTAGAAATCCTCTACCCTCCGAGAGGGAGTCCAGAGCTTTAGAGAGATGGGGTAAAAAAGTGTATACTTCTGCAACTCTTTCTATGAGGGCATTAAATTGTCAATTTCATATGATACAGTACCAAGAGTATTTGTTAGATGAATTACATAAGAAACTGTCTTCCTCTGAACCCCTTGATCGCAAATCCCTTCAGGATCTGGTACATAACTCCCAGCAAGTTAGTAGTCACTTTCTGCAGTGTGGTTATGATGCATTGGAAGCTTCATGTAGGTCAGCTATGACAGGTGCAGTCATATGTAGGCATGCTTGGCTGAAGGAACAATCTCTGCCAGACCATGTTAAAGCTAAACTTCTGGATGCTCCTCTGGAAAAACAGAAATTATTTGGTTCCACGGCTCAAGAGGTCTTAAAGAAATTTGAAGAAAAGGCAAAATCTGTGCAAACAGTCAAAGACTTTCTGCAAGTCCAACCACCAAGATTCAGCAGAAATTGGCCTACCAAGAATTGGTCCTTTCTGGATTCGGAAAGATTTCGGAGAGGCAGAAACAGACGTGCCAGAGGTAGAGGGCAAACTAGAGGCTCCAACAGAGGCCGTCAATGGCAGCCTCCAAACCAGAGAAGTAGTGCAGGATCAACAACTGCTACACAAGGACAGACTCAATGACTTTGCTTTGACTCCGCCGACCAGGGCTCAATTAGAAGCACCTTTGGGCGGAAAGCTTTCTTTATTCTCAGACAATTGGCACAGCATTACAAGGGACAAATGGACACTGCAAATTATAGACAAAGGATACAGGTTCCATTTTCACACATTGCCAAAAAGAAAAGACATGCCAGACCTGACACCAAATCAAAGGGCAGAGGCCTTGAAACAAATCTCCAGCTTAATACAAATGAAGGCTATAGAAAAGGTTCCTTCCTCAGAACAGGGCCAAGGATTTTATTCCAGACTATTCCTTGTTCCAAGAAAAGAAAATCAATGGAGGCCTATTCTCGACTTATCCGCACTGAATACTTATCTCATTGTGCCAAAATTCAAAATGCTGACTACAGCAACTCCTTCCCATGCTGGGCAAGGGGTCTTGGCTGGTGACTCTAGACCTCAAGGAGGCATACCTGCATGTCCCTATCAGACAAAGTTGCAGAAGATACCTCAGATTTCTTGCAGGGTCAGAGCATTATCAATTCTCAGCATTGCCCTTTGGCTTATCCACTGCGCCCAGAGTATTTACGAAATGCCTGGCATCAGTAATAGCACACTGCAGACTCCAGGGGATTCAAATCTACCCATATCTGGACGACTGCCTTATACAAGCGGACAACCAACAAACTCTGATAAAGGACTTAAATTATGCCATCAGTCTTCTGCAGGCCTTGGGATACACAGTCAACATGCACAAATCAAGACTTGTTCCATCCCAAAGAATAACCTTTCTGGGTGCGGATCTAGATACAACCACCCAAATGGCTTATCTCACAGAAGAAAAACAAAGTCAACTACCGGATTACTTCAAGAATCTGACAAGACAAACTCAGCTGACTGCAAGGAAAATCCTGCAGGCCCTGGGTTACATGGCATCCTGTATTCTTCTGATTCCACAAGCAAGGCTACATATGAGAAAGCTACAGTGGTACCTAAGGAGTTTATGGACTCAGCATAGTCACAGTTTGGAAACTCTAATCCCACTCATTCCATGCCTTCACAAGGAATTTCTGTGGTGGGCTCAGGCCAGCCAGTCCAACAGAGGGCTGCCCTTCACAAAGCCAAAAACCTCCCAAACTATTACAACAGACGCTTCAGACCTAGGCTGGGGAGCACACATGGAGGGCAGAGGTATCCAAGGACAGTGGTCACGAAAGGAGCTATGCATGCACATAAATCAAAAAGAAATGCTAGCAGTGATACACGCAATCGAGGCCTTCAAATTCTTTCTGCATCAAGGCCATCTACTAATAAGGACAGACAACACCACAGTTATGTGGTACATAAACCAGCAAGGAGGTACCCATTCTTCCCCTCTGTGCAGACTGGCAATGAATCTATGGGATCTTTCCCTGAAACTCAATATACAACTACAAGCTCAGTTTGTGCCAGGAAAGGACAATACACTGGCGCACAGCTTAAGCAGAAATGTCATGGATGCACACGAATGGATGCTGCACCCAGACATTTTCCAACAGATAACACAATCTTGGGGGAGCCCGGACATAGATCTATTTGCTTCCCCCCACAATCATCAACTGAAGAAATTCTGCTCAAGGACATACCACCCACAAGCCTGGAAAGTGGACGCCCCCTCTTTCAGCTGGAGAAATCTGAACGTGTATGCATTTCCTCCTCTTCCATTGATGTCCAAGTTGTTACTGAAGATCAGGTCAGAGCAGCCAAAAGTGATCCTGATAGCTCCAGACTGGCCAAGACAGCACTGGTACCCACTGCTAAGGAGCATGTCACGAAGCCATGGCCCCTACCTCTATGGCCACTTCTACTGACACAGCACAGATACAAAACTCTCCACTCCAACCTGAAAACATTGCAACTAACAGCGTAGAGAATACCTTGATTCCTCCTCAGGATAAGCTATCCCAGAGAGTAAAGAATATTATTCTGGAAGCTCGCCCTTCCACAAGGAAGACATACTCAGCAAAATGGAAAAGATTTCTCATCTGGAACACCACAAAGGGCCTAGATGCAACAATGATGAACATGGCACATATTCTGGAATATTTGGCAGAAATGTTCCACAATGGACTGTCTTACTCTTCTATTAAGATCCATGCTTCAGCAATTTCAGCAGAGTACAATACTGATCCCCCTGTCTTCTCTCATCCTCTCCTAAGACAATTTCTAAGAGGGATCAAAAACATCAATCCGCCTAGGAAACCACCTGTACCTGCTTGGGACCTTAACTACGTGTTGGAAAAACTAACACTGCCTCCATTTGAACCAGCAGCATCTGCAGATCTACAATACCTCTCATGGAAGACTGCTTTCCTTCTGGCAATAACCTCAGCAAGAAGAGTTTCGGAATTGCAGGCCCTGATGTCAGTTCAGCCATTTATTATTTTCCATCAGGATAGAGTTTCATTAAGAACTAATCCTACTTTTATGCCAAAGGTGATATCCAGGATTTCATTGAATCAAGCCATTCACTTGCCTACCTTCTTCCCAAATCCACAGAACAAAGGAGAGAAACTGCTGCACACCTTGGACATTCACAGACAGTTGCACTACTACTTGGACAGAACTAAAGGTTTCAGAAAAACTGACCAGCTGCTGGTAGCATATGCTGCTGGTTCTCAAGGAAGAGCAATTTCCAAACAGACAATTTCAAAATGGATAGGAAATTGCATCCGCTTTTGTTACTCATTTCATGGAAAGACTGTACCAACCAACATTAGACCTCATTCTACGAGAGCCACTGCCACCTCCACAGCATTCTTAAGAGGGGTGGCTACAAAAGACATTTTAGAAGCTGCCACATGGAGCTCCGTGCATACATTTGCCAAGCATTACAATTTACCTTTATATTCCAGATCCAGAGCAGGCTTTGCTACGGCTGTCCTGCAGGGTATCTTAGCTACACCATCCTTTTCCTAGTACCTCCACCCCCAGATTGGCTATGGTATTCTACCCATATGTGATGACTACAGATGCATCCTTGAAGGACATAGTACAGTCTTGTACCTACCATAAATGTAGATGTCCGATAGGTATGCATCTGTAGTCAGGTTTACCCTCCCTCCTTCCCCTCTGTGGTACTGCTAGGGTGCTTACCTCTCTATTAGCTAGCTGGGGGATCTATTATGGTGTATTTGTTTTATATATATATATATATATATATATATATATATATTTGCAAATGTTTGGACTTTTTATTGCATTTTTCAAAATTTAGCCTTCATAGAGGGCACCTGGCATCTGGGGCAAGAAAAACTGAGGAAGATGGCGCCGGCTGATGCTTTTATACCCCAGGCGTTGTGACGTCGGGGAAAGAGCTACATCAGCCGACGCCGGACCCAGACTTTGGAATCCGGCTGACCGAAGGGCTGCCTGAGGCAGGACAACCCATATGTGATGACTACAGATGCATACCTATCGGACATCTACATTTATGGTAGGTACAAAACTGTACTTTTCTTGCTCTGAGGTTGAGAGGTATGACAGATGTGTCAGGGCCATCACAGTCAGCCAGAGACATTTCAAATTGTGACATACTTGTTGCACCCCACTCCCCCATGTAGTGACTCTGGATGTGTCCAAGCAAGGCAAGGAGCAGTTATACGTGTAAATGTGCAGGGTATCCCCCCATCCAAGGTAGACACAAGTACTACAGCTAGGGTTGCCACCTTTTCAGATGCCCAAAGAGGGACATTTTTGGTACAAACGTCAGATTTTGCAGGGCAAAACATACCCACAGCCAGTACAAAGGACAGAACTTCACTTTTTTGCCTAAATAAAAGCTTATTCTTGTAGCATATTAGTTGTTTATTCTGTTTCTTATAACATTTAGGTGTTTCAGATACAGAATAACTGTTTTATGCAACTATCACATAAAATATAGGAAATATTTTTGTCCTAAAATCTCAGGACATTTGCCATTTGTTCAATTTTTTTTGCAGGACACAACTGCCCAAAGAGGGACTGTCCCTCGCAAAGTGTGACAGGTGGTAACCCTAACTACAGCGGCTTTTCATCTGTTCTTGATTTTGCAGAAAGGTCTGGTTTCTGTCATATTTTTGTACTGTTAATTTATGCTTATTACTCAGAAAGTGCCTTTTGCTCTGTGTTTTAAGTAGCAATGCTTTAATGATCATCAGGTAAGCTTGTCTGAGATCATAACATGCAAGTAAACTTTAATAAGCATACTGTTAAAGAATTGCCAACATAGAAAGCCTTTCTGTTGTTACCATGCAGAGAATACTTAACTGGATAATGTATAAGCGTTGAGTATTGAAATGCATATGACAGTATTTGTAATAAAGGACGGGATTACATTATTTTAAGAAGCTCATTACACTTGTTGGAGACTCCCAGTGATCTCTGAGGGCTTTACCCGTAAACTAAACAGAATGCCATTCATGTGTGGTCCATAACCTGTACAGTAATTCTGTAAGCAATGTATTTCAAACTTGTTTCTTGTTTGCTTTTCATTTTTTACTTTGATCATGTTTTCCCCATGAAACAAGTAGATAGTTGTCAGGCAGCAGGTCTTTTTTGGATAAGAAACATTTTTTTACAAGTGAGGGCATCACAGCGATTGCTACTTTCAGCATGTTACTTGGTACTTTAATAAAGCTGAATATAAATTATAATTAGAACTGCAGTGCAAGGAGAAGCGGTTTGAGTTGAGTGCTGCTTGTTTTTCTTATACCTGATTTTGACTGGCATTCCAGTAATGTATTTAAAAAGTAATTTATTTTTTCATGCCTCACAACCTTTTTGTTTCCATCTAGATATTAAGTAAGCTGTCATGCAGCCAATGCAGTGAAATATTTTTATTCTTTTATACTTCGTTTGTCTTGATTGGACTCTCATAATGAGGGTTTGGCACCCAGGCCAGCATATTTAATTAAAGTTAGTTTTTGAGCATAGCTCCTCCCATTTCTAGTTGGCCACACCCCGTCCCATTGACCCCACCCATTCAGCTATCTCCTGCAGCCCCCCTTTGATTTGAAGTCACCAGCCACCACTGTCCACATTATAGAGATCTGAAACTAATGAAGAGGTTGTTGCTAGAAAACAACTTTATATTTCAGCATTTCATCAACAAATTCAGTGCCTGCTGCCCTTGAAGAATACATTGCCTATGTTGCATTAAAAATGGTAAGCTGGTATATTTGCAATACAGAATGGGTGGTAAGCTGAAAAACAAGTTCATAGTTATTAGGCATCTCATCCAAAGGAGGACATAGCCAGGACTGCAGCACTCCACCCCCTTAAAATACAAATCTACATGCTATGGGAGTAGAACCTATAGCCCTCTGCATCAAGATGCAAGTAAGCTACCTGCTGTACTACTAACACTGCTTTAAAATTCTATACCACAATAATGATACCATTTGCGAAACAAAACAGTTGCACATTTTAAGCAGACTTGGCATGAGCAGCAGTAAACTTCTCTTCCCTTGAAGCTCACAATTCCTTGAAAATACACTTGAAAATAAATTCCACCTGCTAACTCTAAATAGGACATTTCACTTTCTCTCACACACCTCAACCTCTGCAAGAAATCTGGACAAAGCGCAACATAAATAGGGACAGATTATAAATATTGCTCTCATGAACTTAGAACATTGCTAGAATAACAGGATTTATGTTAGTATGCATTTTATATGATGGACAGAAGGAAGGTTGGTATATTGTGTGTGCAAGAGACCAGATGGAAGGGGAGTAAGGCTAGGTGTATCGGAAGTGGGCTCAAATTGTTTTATCATGGTGTGGATTGGAGGAGAAATGGCGTAGGAGTTATCCTGAAGGAACAGTATGCTAAGAGTGTTTTGGAGTTGAAAAGAGTGTCGGCTAGAGCGATGTTTATGAAACTGGAAATTGATGGTGTAATGATGAATGTTGTTAGTGCATATGATCCACAGGTTGGGTGTGCGGTGGATGAGAAAGAAAAATGTTGGAGTGAGGTGGATGAAGTGGTGATGACTGTACCCAAGGGTGAGAGAGCGGTGATTGGAGCAGATTCCAATGGGCATGTTGGTGAAGGGAACAGAGGAGTGGATGACGAAGTGATGGGTAGGTATGGTGTTAAACAAAGGAATGCAGAAGGTCAGATGGTAGTGGATTTTGCGAAAAGGACGGACATAGCTGTGGTGAATATGTATTTTAACAAGAGGGAGGAGCATAGGGTGACATACAAGAGTGGAGGAAAGATGCACACAGGTGGATTATATCTTATGTAGGAGGGCCAGTTTGAAGGAGATTGGAGACTGTAAAGTGGTGACAGGGGAAAGTGTAGTTAGGCAGCATAGGATGGTGGTTTGTAGGATGACGAGGAAGAAGAGGAGGAGTGTGAGGGCAGCACCAAGGATCAAATGGTGGAAATTGAAAAAGGGTAATTGTGAGGTGGAGTTCAGGGATGAGTTAAGACAGGCACTGGGTGGCAGTGAAGAGTTACCAAATAGCTGGGTAACTACAGCAGAGCTAGTAAGGGAGATGGCTAGAAAGGTGCTTGGTATGACATCTGGACAGAGGAAAGATGATAAGGAGGCATGGTGATGGAATGAGGAAGTACAGGAGAGTGTACAGAGAAAGAAGAAGTCTGCTTGTCAGACAAATGAAGAAAGTAGACAGGAGTATAAGGAGATGAGGTGCATGGCAAAGAGAGAGGTGGCTAAGGATAAGGCGTATGAAGAGTTGTATGAAAGGTTGGACACTAATGAGGGAGAAAAGGACCTTTACCGATTGGCTAGACAGAGGGACCGAGCTAGGAATGATGTGCAGCAGGTAAAGGTGATAAAGGATAATGAGGGAAACATACTCACAAGTGAGGAGAGTGTGTTGAGGAGATGGAAAGAGTACTTTGAGGGGTTGATGAATGAAGAGAATGAGAGGGAGAGAAGGTTGGATGATGTGGGGATAGTGAATCATGAAGTACAATGGATTAGCAAGGAGGAAGTAAGGATAGCTATGTAGAGGATGAGGAATGGAAAGGCTGTTGGTCCAGATGACATACCTGTGGATGCATGGAGGTGTTTATGTGAAATGGCAGTGGAGTTTTTAACTAGAGATTGTTTAATGAAATCTTGGAAAGTGAGAGGATGCCCGAGGAATGAAGAAAGTGTTTTGGTACCGAGTTTTAAGAATAAGGGTGATCTGCAGATCTGTAGTAACTACAGAGGGATTAAATTGATCAGTCACAGCATGAAGTTATGAGGAAGAGTAGTGGAAGCTAGGTTAAGAAGGGACATGATGATTAGTGATCAGCAGTATGGTTTCATGCCGGGAAAAAGCACTACAGATGTGATGTTTGCTCAGAGAGTGTTGATGGTGAAGTACAGAGAAGGTCAGAAGGAGTTGCATTGTGTTTTTGTAGACTTAGAGAAATCATATGACAGGGTGCCTAGATAGGAGTTGTGGTACTGTATGAGGAAGTCGGGAGTGTCAGAGAAGTATGTAAGAGTGGTACAGGATATGTACGAGGGTAGTGTGACAGCGGTGAGGTCTGCGGTGGGAGTGACAGATGCGTTTAATGTGGAGGTGGGTTACATCAAGGATCAGCTCTGAGCCCTTTCTTATTTGCAATGGTGATAGACAGGTTGACAGATGAGATCAGACAGGAGTCCCCGGGCCGTGGACTATGATGTTTGCAGAGGACATTGTGATCTGTAGTGAGAGTAGGGAACAGGTGGAGGAGACCCTGGAGAGAGGGAGATATGCTCTAGAGAGAAGAGGAATGAAGGTCAGCAGGGCTAAGAAAGAATATATGTGTGTGAATGAGAGGGAGGATAGAGGAATGGTGAGGATGCAAGGAGTAGAGGTGACGAAGGTGGATGAGTTTAAATACTTCGGATCAATAGTTCAGAGTAACGGTGAGTGTGGAAGAGAGGTGAAGAAGAGAGTACAGGCAGGGTGGAGTGGGTGGAGAAGAGTGTCAGGATTGATTTGTGACAGACAAGTACCAGTAAGAGTGAAAAGGAAGGTCTACAAGAGGGTAGTGAGACCAGCTATGTTATATGGGTTGGAGACAGTGGCACTGACAAAAAGGCAGGAGTTTGAGCTGGATGTGGCAGAGTTAAAGATGTTAAGATTTACACTGGGTATGACGAGGGTGGACAGGATTAGGAATAAGTATATTAGATGGTCAGCCCAGGTTGGAAGGTTTGGAGACAAAGCCAGAGAGGCAAGATTATGTTGGTTTGGACATGTGCTGAGGAGGGATGCTGAGTATATTGGGAAAAAGATGCTAAGGATGAAGCTACCAGGTAACAGGAAAAGAGGAAGGCCTAAGATAAGGTTTATGGATGTGGTGAGAGAGGACATGCAGGTGGTTGGTGTGACAGAGCAAGATGCAGAGGACAGGAAGAAATGGAAACAGATGATCCGCTGTGGCGACCGAAAGAAGATGATGATGATGTTAGTATGCATTTTTCTATAGGATATGACATCTAAAACTCAAATGTCTGTCATTATTTAGCAAATTCAATACTTTTTAGGAAGAATATGGGGCAAAAAATCTGGACATTCTGCAAAAACCTGGACAGCTGAGGGGTATGCAACCTCCTTCTTATACAGACAGTATTTGTTTCTTATCCAAAAAAGACCTACTGCCTGACACAACTATCTACTTGGTTCATGGGGAAGACATGATCAAAGTAAAAAATGAACAGCAAGCAAGAAACAAGCTCAAGATAAATTGCTTAAAGGATTCCTGCACAAGTTATGGACCGCACATGATAGATTGGCATTCTGTTTAGTTTACGGGTAAGCCTGCAAAGATGACTGAAAGTCTCCAACAAAAGATGACTGCAAGTCTCCAGCAAATGTAATGAGCTTCTGAAAATACTGTAATCCTGTCTTTTTATTACAAATACTGTCATATACATTTCAATACCTAAGGCTTGTACATTATCTAGTTATGTAAATATTCTTGGCATGGCAACAACGGAAAGGCTTTCAATGCTGGTAATTCTTTAACAGTATGCTTATTAAAGCTTACTTGCATCTTGCAATCTCCGACAAGCTTACCTGATGGTCATTAAATCATTGCTACTTAAACAGAACAACAGGGCACTGTGACAGCATGCATTTCTTGAATAATAAGAAGCATAAATCAACAGTATAAAAATATGACAGAAAATCAGAACATTCTGCAAAATCAAGGACAGATGAAAAGCCACAGTCGTACTTCTGGTTAACCTTGGATGGGGGAATACTCTGCACACTTACACTGCATAACTGCTCCTTGCCTTCCTTGGACACATCCAGAGGCACTACAATGGGGAGTAGGGTGCAACAAGTATGTCACAATTTGAAATGTCTCTGGCTGACAGTGATGGCTCTGACACTCATACCTTTCAACTTCAGAGCAAGAAATCTGGACAAAGCCATACATAGAACTAGAAGTGGGACACAGGCCCAAAAATAAGGACAATTTTTAAATATTGCTCTTATTAACTTAAATAATAGAACAATAGTAGGTCTTGCATTAGTACAAATTTTCTAAAGGGTATGAAATCTGAAACTCAAATGTCTGTCATTATTTAGCAACTTCAATACTTTTTAGGAAGAATATGGGGCAAAAAATCTGGACATTCTGCAAAAACCTGGACAGCTGAGGGGTATGCAACCTCCTTCTTATACAGACAGTATTTGTTTCTTATCCAAAAAAGACCTACTGCCTGACACAACTATCTACTTGGTTCATGGGGAAGACATGATCAAAGTAAAAAATGAACAGCAAGCAAGAAACAAGCTCAAGATAAATTGCTTAAAGGATTCCTGCACAAGTTATGGACCGCACATGATAGATTGGCATTCTGTTTAGTTTACGGGTAAGCCTGCAAAGATGACTGAAAGTCTCCAACAAAAGATGACTGCAAGTCTCCAGCAAATGTAATGAGCTTCTGAAAATACTGTAATCCTGTCTTTTTATTACAAATACTGTCATATACATTTCAATACCTAAGGCTTGTACATTATCTAGTTATGTAAATATTCTTGGCATGGCAACAACGGAAAGGCTTTCAATGCTGGTAATTCTTTAACAGTATGCTTATTAAAGCTTACTTGCATCTTGCAATCTCCGACAAGCTTACCTGATGGTCATTAAATCATTGCTACTTAAACAGAGCAACAGGGCACTGTGACAGCATGCATTTCTTGAATAATAAGAAGCATAAATCAACAGTATAAAAATATGACAGAAAATCAGAACATTCTGCAAAATCAAGGACAGATGAAAAGCCACAGTCGTACTTCTGGTTAACCTTGGATGGGGGAATACTCTGCACACTTACACTGCATAACTGCTCCTTGCCTTCCTTGGACACATCCAGAGGCACTACAATGGGGAGTAGGGTGCAACAAGTATGTCACAATTTGAAATGTCTCTGGCTGACAGTGATGGCTCTGACACTCATACCTTTCAACTTCAGAGCAAGAAATCTGGACAAAGCCATACATAGAACTAGAAGTGGGACACAGGCCCAAAAATAAGGACAATTTTTAAATATTGCTCTTATTAACTTAAATAATAGAACAATAGTAGGTCTTGCATTAGTACAAATTTTCTAAAGGGTATGAAATCTGAAACTCAAATGTCTGCCATATTTTCTAACTTCAATCTTTAATGACTTGCCACTAATTTGCCAGAAAACCACAATTTTATGAAAAACAGACCAAAAATGTGATGCAAAAATATAAAGTTGTCACACAATACAGCTGGGAACCTGTCAAAAAAGGGACACCTTTTTAATATTAACACTGTTAACTGGAGCAGCTAACAAAATAAGAGAATCTGCATGCATTTCTGAAATAAAAGTAATAACTCTGATCACTACAGTTATATATAATTGTAAACCCTCCACGTTTTCTTCCAAAATTGCCATTTTGAGGAGGGATTATTAGAGGAGAGCAATATTTTGAGCCAAAATTGGAAACGATAGAGAGGCTTGGATATTCCGAATTCTACAAAGCGATTTGCACATACCTCTCAACCTCTTAATGCAGGAAATCTGAACAAGACCAAATATATTTGGGGAACATACAAACACTGCTGAAAATTGCTCTTGTATAAACTTAAGACAGTTGATAAAATAACAGGTCTTGCATTAGCATGCATTTTTCTGAAGGTTATGACGTCTGAAACTCAATGTCTGTCATTTAGTGACTTCATTCCTAAATGATTTGCTAGAAAACCACAAATTTTATGAGGAACAAACCAAAAATAAGAAGCAAATATCTATTCATTCTGCAAAAATATGGTGAACTGAGAGGTATAGTTCAACCAGGGCTGTCTGAGTTTGCTACCCTTCCCCCCCCCTCACAAAATCATGGTCGAATGGAGCCTCCCCCCTGCAGCTCTTCCAATGTCCCATTTCTTGGTTATTTTGCCCCATTTACCATAAACACTGTAATGTGCATACTGCTTTATTTCTGCGATGATTTAGATTTCATTTGAAAGCTTTATTTTTCATTTTACAGCACAAACCCTAATAGATATCTGTTAAGCAATGCAGTCTCACAATGAAAATAGACTTAGCATTAAAACTTCTGTGCCCTTGAAACTCACATGCAGTGAAATAGCATTGAAACCCACATTCAAAGAAAATACATTTTGCCAGTAGCAGATAAAGATTAACTCTGGGCTGTTTTCAAAATCATAGGCCCCTTGAACTTCTGCTTGGGATGACATGCTGGACAAGCCACGCAAGGGATGGCTTGCATCTGTCACCACTGGGCTTCCGGATATTGGCTAAGGCTCTTGCCACCCCCATAGTGCCTTTTTTAGGCAAGGCTCAAAAGACAAACCCACCTCCTTAGAAAACAAAAATGGAAAAAGTTAAGGGTAATGCTGCTCAACGCCAGAAGTCTAAATCTCAAGATGCAGGCTCTCGAAGCACTCCTCAGTATGGAGAACATTGATGTCTGTGCCGTAACTGATACCTGGTTCAAGGCTCCTGAGAGCACCCCAGCGCTACCAGGCTATACCTCGTATCATGCTTTTCGGCCCCAAAACTCTGGCCAAACCAAAAAGGGAGGGGGAGTGTCCATATTCATCAAGGACACCTACACCTCCAGGTTAGTGGCAACACATGAAGCATCAGAGACCATCCAGGTGCAACTTAACCGTAGGCAAAACTGCTATACAACTGGTAGCATGTTACAGACCACCCTCCCAATCTCAGGAACCCCATTCAGCCTTTCTGAAGACATTGGAGGATATGAATGTCCCACCAAACACCATCATATTGGGAGACTTCAACTACCCTAACATAGACTGGGTACATTAATCAGCACTAGTAGAAAGCTACGTTCTCTCATAAAAACATCCAAGGCCAACTTTGAGAGAAAAATCGCTATGGCCACTAAAGATAACTACAAGGCCTTCTTCTGCTATGTTAGAAACCTGGGCGGAAACCCTCAGATATGCTCAGAGTTGGTTCACAATGACAAAAAATACACTGAACCCACAGATATTGCCAACATTCTGGCAGACAGGTTCAGTGAAAATTTCTCCCCTCCCTCACCCCCAAAAGAAGAAATACTTATCCCAGCTGAATGTAACCTCCCTGTCATCTCAGATGTCCAGGTGAGAACCGCCCTCAGCAAAGCTAAAAACACAGCATCAATGGGACCTGATGGTATCCCGGGTTGCGTGCTACGTGAACTCCAAGAGGAACTAAACCTGCACATAAAAATGCTATTTAACCTTAGCCTTACTACAGGATATGTACCTGAACACTGGCGTACAGCAACAGTAGTCCCACTCCACAAAGGAGGCACCTCTACAGACCCTGGTAACTACCGCCCCATAAGCTTAACCAGCCTGGTCTGCAAAGCTATGGAAAGAATCATTATGGAACTCATAAACAGAGACATTGGGGACTTACAGACACTTGATCCCACCCAGTTCGGCTTTGTAAAGGGCAGATCCTGCCTTTTGTACCTGGTTGACTTTTTCGAAACAGTCACTAGAACCATTGACGAGGGCAAAGCAGTCCATACAACCTACCTGGACTTGGCTAAAGCTTTCGACACAATACCCCACTCGGGCATCATAGACAAGCTCAACAGCTTAAATGTAAATCCATATGTCACAAGATGGGTTGCAAACTGGCTAAAGGATAGAACCCATAAAGTCAAAATCGCTGGAGTCATGTCAGACTCAAAGCCAGTCACAAGTGGTGTCCCACAGGGCTCTGTCCTGGGACCCCTCTTGTTCGGCATTTATTTCTCAGATGTGAAAGCAAACATGGGAGGGTTGTGGCTTGCAAAGTTCTCAGATGACTGCAAACTAGACACCATGGTCGATACACCAGCTGACACATACATCCTACAGAAAGGCCTCCCTGAAACGGACAACTGGTGCCGGAGTCATGGCCTTAAACTAAATTCCAAATAATGTATAGTCATCCCCTTTGGGAAAAACAAAGTACTCACAAATTATCACATAGACAGTAACCCACTGAGTACGGAAAAAGTAATCGGAGACCTGGGGACCCAAGTCAATAGTGACCTTTCATTTGACACCCACGTTGCCAAAGTGGTTAGAAAGACTTTCTACCTTGTCCACCTTATCATGAAGGGAGTCACATCCAGATCAAAGGAGGTCATTGTACCCCTATACTCCTCCCTTATCAGGCCCATGATTGAATACAATGCTCCATTTGGTATGTACCTCACCCGGCACTTGCAATAGCTAGAGAGACCCCAAAAGTACCTCACCAAGAGGATCAGGGGTCTCCAACATATGTCATATGCTGCCAGACTAAAGAAACTCCAGCTCTATTCAGTAGCATACCGCCTACTCAGAGGTGATCTGTGCCTGATGTACAAGGCCATGTCCAATCAGGATTTGATGGATATGCTCCACCTCAAAAAATCCAAATCCATCAGAACCACGAGAGCTAAAGATTTAAACCTCAGCACAGATATGAATAGGTCATGCTGGAGGGACAGATTCATAACTCAGAGGCTTCCCATACTCTGGAACAGAATCCCGGTTCATGTTAGGCAGAGCCCCTCACTGACTCTCTTCAAGAGAAATCTTGACGAGTGGATGGGCGATCGTAGGTTTACCTCAGGGGTCATCTCTTTGTCACTACTAGACAGAGGCACAGTAAACTAATTCTATTATGTAAGGGGGTCTTCACTGTGTCACTACTAGACAGAGGCACAGTATTCTAAATCTATTCTGCAACTTTTGTACCATTACATGGGGTGGCGAAAGCCACATCACTATGGCTAGGCTTATAAATGCCCCAGGGCAGATAGCCTAGTACTAAACTATGAAACTATGAAACATACACATGCTCTTTGATACACCTTCCTGACTGTATTACATTATATTCCTTGTACAATACAGTACAGTTGTTAGAGGGCATTTTAAGTTTATGGTTTTGAACATTTTTCCAGCAAACAATGAAACAAAATGCATACACCAATGACAAAACTGTCCAATTCAGAACATTTCCATCATAAAAAGTCTACTCAACCTTCTATAGTCCACCAGTATCAGTAAATATGCACAATCTCTGAAGTAGTAAAATCCACATTAAAGAAATCTGTAACTAATAAAGAGATTGCTGCTAGCAAACAACTTTATATGTCATTGTTTCATCTACAATAAAGTGCCTTTTGCCCTTGAAGAATAAATTGCCTATGTTGCATGCATTAAAAAAATGATAAGCTAGTAATACCGCAATAGGGAATGAATAGCAAACTGATAACAGGTTCATAGTTACTAGGCATATTTGCCAAAAAGGACTGCAGCATCCACCCCCTTTACAACACAGTACAGTATCAGCAATGCATCTACCTACTGTGGGAGTAGAACCCACAGCCTTCAGCATCAAAAGCAAGTACACTGCCTGTTGTGCTATTAACAATGCAAGCAGACCAAGCATAAGCAGCACTAAACTTTAGTTCCCCTGCAGCTCTCAGCTCCTTGTAAAATCTACTCGACACTCAGCTGTATCTCTGAACTTTGCAGCACAAGAAATTTGGAAAAAGCCAAAATTTATTGGGGGGGGGGCAAAAACCAGGGACACATTTTAAACATTGCTTGTATAATGTTGGAAAGTTGCTAGAATAAAATGCTGCGTTACCACCATATATTTCACTGCCATGTCTTGAACCCAGGGGACCCTATGCAAAACAGTCAGAGCAACATACCACTATGCCAAATCAGCCGTTTTGTGAAAGAGGAAGACGGAAACTTAAATGGCTACCATTTAGTGAATTCAGTTCTCACCATAGCACAGCTGTCAACCTCTTAGCACAAAACACCTGAACAAAGCCAATAATGGGTGAATACAGCCCCCAAACATTCAGTGAATTCACTCCTCACCATAGCTCTCAACCTCTTAGCAAAGAAACACCCGGACAAAGCCAGTAATGGGGGGGATATAGCCCCCAAACATATTAAGTTCTTACCATAGCTCTCAACCTTACCACAAAACCCGGATGAAGCCAATAATGGGGGAATGCAGTCCCAAAAATAGGGACAAATTTCAAATATTCATTTTATACACTTAGAAAATTGCTAGAGTAAAAGCTTTTGTGTTACCATGCACTTTCTGAAGAATATGAAGTCTGATCTTTAAATGTGTGTCATTTTTAACATTTGTTAACCAGGAAAGTCTGACTTGGAACAAAAGCTAATTTTTAGCAGAGGCCCAGGGAGAAACACTCCAGACAGACACGTCTTTGTAAGATGGGAGGAAACAAAAACAGGGAGGGCATACAGACTCCACACAGAAGGTAAGGCACCCCAGCCAAGAATCAAACCAGAGAACATGTAGCTGTCAGGCAACAATGCTACCGCTGCATCAATGCACTACTGGCTTTGCAAGGACACAAAAATACAGAAACCATAGATTTTCTGAGGAACTGAACAAGTATGAGGGAAAGTTAAGCTATTAACAAGAAAAAGTACTTTATGCTAAATTCTGAATTTACAAATTATAAGTTATTTTACTGAATGTCACACATGAAAATATAGTAATAATTGGCATTTTTACTTTTTTACCAATTAATTCTTTTTTAATAATCTATGCTTAAAATTCAGATTCACAGCAAGAAGAGAGAATCTCAATTTCCTCGCCATAGATTTAAATGACCTGGACAATATTCTCTTTTATCCAGACAAAAAACAAAAGTAAGTCCCGAAAGCAATAAGTGAAGTCTGTTTTAATAATTTCTTAAGAAAACTTTCTATTGGAAATGCCATATATTCTGCAGGCTCCTTAGCATGACTTTAATAAAATTAAAAATAAAAAAGAAATATCCAACATTTATATTTTCCTAGGACTATACACAGTTAAAACTGCTGGATTCCAACACAGTCCCTATAGTGTCACCTAATTTGCTGTCAATTTCATGAAAACGAAAAAGAACAGTGACAGTGATTTTATAGCAGGCTGAAGTAAGGAACAATATAAAGCGTATCAGGGTTCAATTTACACAACCCGTGACAAAGAATGTGCTAATCTAGGTAACTCATTTTGTCAGGCCTAACACTTTTCTGTCACCACTTTTACCTCCTTTGTCTTACTGGATCAACAAATTATAAACAAAGCAATTAAGAAAGTTATAGTGTAACAGAATATAAATGTTTTGCCTGCTGCATCATACAAATTGGTATACAGAGGACGAGTGTCAGCTTCCATGGCGAATTTCAGATCTTTATCTTTATCTTTTAGTAGCTGAAGTAGAGTCTATAAATATGTAGTTGCTACTACATACATCTAAATGAAACACAGACCACATCCAGACAGACACACACACCTTACTCACTCTGACAAGCGTCCCATCTGTTAAGTCCGAGTCGCAGGTAAAGTAAACCCATTTCAAAACCTGAAACCGTCTGTTTCAGTTCCCGCTCGCAAACTGTGCACCGCGCGATGATGTCAGCATCTGCGCCTGGACTTGAAGGGCGTTCTTAAAGAAGAACACCCAAAAAACTTTTTTGTAATTTTAAATTA